>NW_021703775.1:6281351-6290509 GCF_005190385.1 Monodon monoceros
GGGGGGCGCCGGGAGCCCCGAGCCGGGAGCGGGCAGCGGGCGGGCGGGCGGCGGCCGCTCCGGAGCGGCCGGGGTGCACCTTGAGCGGCGCCTTTCGTTGCAGCGCGCGGGCGGCCCGAGCCTCAGCGGCGGCGGCGACGGCGGCGGCGGCGGCGGCGCTGACACCTCCCACCATGGACAGCTTCGACTTAGCCCTGCTCCAGGAATGGGACCTCGAGTCGCTGTGGTGAGTCCCCGTGCCGGCCGGGCGGGCGCGAGCGAGCGAGCGGCGGGGGGCGACCGCGGCGGCCCGCGCGCTCTCACCTGGGCGGGGGGCTCGGGCGACCGGCCGCCGTGGGGGCGGGGTGGGTCGGGGGCGGCCGCCGCGCCGGCTCCTTCCCGCCTCCCCCGAGGGGTGGCCGGGCCGCCCGCTCGTCTTCTCGCCTCCCTTTCCCGTCCCCTCCCCCCGGTGCTGCCCGCCCCAGCCCGGGGGCCGGTGATCTGGGGAGCCGGGGGCAGAGCGCAATCGTGAAGAGAAAAGGAACCGATTTCTAGAACGTGTCACTAATGCCGGGGGATCCACCCCTCCCCGGCCCCTCTCACCTCCCTTCCCTCCATTCGCGTCCCCCCTCTTCTCCGAGGGCCCCCGGTTCACACCAGCGACCCTCTGGAGTTGTGGTCACTGCGTAGTGCCCTTAGAGGATGCTCCAGCCTCCTGCCTGTCTGCGCCGGGTCTTGGCGGCCGCATCCTTTCTCTCAACACCCGAGATGGAAAGTGAACCCGAGGGCAGGGGGCGAGTGCTTCTCCGTGCGGGAATTCTAAGGCCCTGGCCCTGGGAGACTCATTTCCTCGAGGTTCGCAATCCCTTTGAGCCCTTTCTTCACACCCCGCCTGGCCACAGTTACACTCCTCCTGTCCCTGCTCCAGCCCACCGGCGCCCCGTGTATCCCTTTATTCCGCGCTCAAAGCTCGCAGCCTGGGGAGCGGGAGGCTGTGGAAGAGCCCTCGGGGTTCTGTGGCTCGGGGTTCTCATATTGAGGAGCTAGTGTAGGTAAAGCGCCGCTGGAAGCAGTTTAATTCTAGTTGCGGGTGTGTTAAAAATCCCATTGGCTGTTTCCACATCCCTCTTATCCACCCCCCGCCCCCCCCCCGCCCCAATCTCCTAAATGTTTCCAACCAGCCCTATTCAGGTGGTAAAATTACCGCCTGCATATTCCTGGATGAACTTGTGTTATGTTTAATATTTACGGGAATGAACATCTGTGGAACAAGCATATTAACTGCATTCTGTTCTTCCCCTGGTAATCGCTTATTGTAGAGCTGAGGTTTGGTTCCCCCCCCCCCGTTTTTCTTTAATTCAGTAAAGAGTTCACATGTGTCTAAAACTGCAAGTGGTGTGCACATGAATATGCAGTGTGCAGTTTAAAAGCTGAACTGCCTTTTGATTTACAGATCGTATACAATATGTGGAAATGTGTATATTTTCCATGCCGCAGGCTTCCAGTGACTGATCTGTCTAAAGCCAGGTGTAACTAACTAAACTGGACACAAAGCTAGTGCATTATCGAGCAGTTTCTTATAAAAAGATCCCAGGATGAGTAAGTACAGCTTGCTCTGCACAATGCTGGTGCCTATAAAATACACAAGGATGGGCCCTAATGTAATAAAACTTTTATACATTACACTGGAAACTTCAAAGAGCCAGTGTGGAAAGAATATGAAACATGTTATTACTTTATAAAAGTCGCTAATTACTGTGTTGTTGCTGCTGGGGTTATTTCAGCCTTTCATTTACAGATGCCTATTACTTTACAGGTTTATACTTAGAAATGTTGGTTTCTGGCATAAATTCAGTAGGTTTGCAGGTAGAAACTGTGCTTTAAAATTGACTTTTGCTTTTAAAAGTCACATTTTCAGTCAAAAGGAAGAACTTTTTGTTTCGGCAGGTTTTTAGGCTGCTTGTCTGCTTGCTGACTCAAAACTGAAGCCCTCATGACTTTTACGAGTGATATTTTGAAATTATCAGCCGTAATCTGTGGCTTTTCCAGCACAGGCCTGAGCTGTCTTTCCCTCTGCATCTTTAGTTCCCAGCTGGGTTACCTGGAGCACAGTTACATAATAAACGCCTGTTGAATTGACTTGAAATTTACATTAGCTACAGTACTTTTGTTATTTAAAAAAAAATTTTAAAAAGCATTTTTAAGAAGCTACTGTACCTGCAGTCAGATTTTGATCAATCCATCAGTTTGTCTTTGGCTTATGAAACTGTGCAGGATTTCTTGCTTACAATATAATAGGACAGTTTGGCTTTACTGAGGGAGTGTTTCTAGTTTGCAGATGTAGAATTTACATCTTCTAAGAGCTTATATATGTCTCATCAGTTAAAGATAAACCAAACTCTTTGAGTATGCATTTCTAACCCGGACATTTTCTCAGTCATGGATGAAGTTTTTGGATGGTATTTTGTAACTCAATTTTATGGTTGACTTTATAAGTTTTTAAGATTATGGTTTGGTTTTAAGCTTATAGGTGACCCCAAATAACTAACATTTGAGTGCTTTCTGTGGGTCAAACATTTTCATATCCATTGTTTTCTTATTTGAATCTTATAACAATCCCAGAAGTGGTAAGTGGTAGTAGTCCCATTTTACAGACAACGAAATGGAGGCTTTGAACTGCAAAATGACTTTACTGAGACCATAAAACAAATGACAGCGGAATTTTTAAACTAACATTTACCAAATACTTAGCCAGACTCTGTTCTAAGTACAATGCATGTACTTTAGAATGTTTTAACTCTGTTCTAGTCCATTACATGTCTTAGTTCATTTAATCTTCACAGCAACCTTAGGAAACAAGCAATAACTATTGTTATTCCCATTTTACAGATTGGGAAATTGAGTGCGGGGAAGATCAGGTGACCTGCCCAAGGTCACACATCTAGAAGTGGAGAAGCCATATCTGAACCTAGCATTAATTTCAAAACTCAGTTTTCTGACTTCAAATCCAGCGTATTTTCTATAGTATTGCAGATGTATTCCCAGTTTATGAGAGCAGCTCTGAAATTAATTACAAAACAAAACCTTGATGGACTGGAAATTAAGGTTCTGCTAAAATATAAAAGAAAGAGAAGGTCAGAGCCCTTAATTATATTAATTTAAAATTAAAGATTTGGAAACAATACCATGATTTAGGAAATTACGTCTGCTGCCCTACTTGAATTAACTTCTAAAATGTATATAAATTTAAAATAGAGACTACTAAAACCTTCTTTCTTTAATCCCTTTTAGAAGAACACTTTTCTTTGTGTGTGTGGGGGGAAGGTACAGATGAATGGCAAAGGAAAATGGTATTTTAACACACAATTTTTTCTCATTGGTGGGCATCGTTTTCCAAAAAAACAAATTGCAGTTTGTTAGTTGTGACTGTGGCTTTGAATCTGAGCTAGCTTAGTCTAGTGGTCACCGGAAGTGTCCCCAAATGACTGTATAGACAACATGAAGAGAAAAGCTCAGTAGTATTGAATTTAATCTCCTCTGCTTCCTTGCACACCCTTACCCCTCCTTCCTTGCCCTCCAGAAACTCCCATACTTATTTTTCAAGGTGGAGGGGGAGATTTTGAGCCGGAATTATCCAGATGGCTGTTTCAACTTTTCTTTTCAGCCACGCCTTAAAATTGAGAAGGGTTGCCCTAATTCCCACCTCTAATTCCACTTCCCATTTCTGGTTTGAAGTACGAATGAAGAATTTGGAACAAGGTGGAGGCATTCATTCTATAGCCGGCTCCCTAGTTTCATTCAGTAGAGCCGAATCCCTGAAGAGCTGGGGATTCAGTAAGTTTACGTGGGCGCGTGACCAGAGGAGCAGGACCCCTTCTCAAACTCCTCCTCTATCCCCTTGGCTGCTCTTTCTGTTCTCCACCAGCTTTTGATCAGCTGCTGGGCATGTGTGCCCTTCCTCAGGGCCTTTAAAATAATGACCATCCCTTTGAACAGGGTAACAGTTGCTTTCATTTATTCACTTAACAAATTTTATTGATCATCTCTTAAATACAAGACCTCATGCTGGTTGCCACAGCGGATACAGAGAAGAGTAAACCATGGGTTGTGCGTGTTATTGTCTAGTGGGGATAAGACAAGTACACAAGTATAAAAACGTTTCAGCACTGGTGATTCAGAAGTGAAAAGGACCATATTTGGGACTGGGGTGGGTGGTGGAGGAGGGAAAGAGGAAAAATCGAGTTTAAAAAAAAAAAAAAAAAGGCTTCCGTGGAAAAGGTGGCCTTTGAACTAAGCCTTGGAAGATGAATGGGATTTTTACAGACGGTGGGGGTGGGGTATTGAGAGGACATAGCGGCATCTTGGGCAAAGAAAGAACTGGAACAAAGGCTTTCATGGTGTCTCTGAAAGATCCTTTTATGAATCATGGTGGAATTACCTATACCAAATATTTTAAAGATGCAGAACTTTGTAATCATGAGGTGGTTTCAGTGAATGAGAAAAACTTTCCACAGTGAACTTGGTCAAAATTGTTTTTAATCTCCCTTAAATATAGACACATGTTAGTTACTGGGGAGAAAGTCTGTTGAAATAAAATAGTAAATATTCAGATCCCTCTCTACTACTCCCCCGCCCCATCGCCCCATAGCTTCACATAGCCCAGAATCCATTTACTTTTGTTCCAGGAGACATTATACTTTATATTCTTTCAAAGTGGAACCTTTGAAGTTGTAATAAGTGGATTGTATCATACTCACCAATTTGTTCAATTCAGTAAGCATTCATAGAGCATTAGGCATCCCTCTAGGTTAGGTACCAGAGAGCAGTAGCTTTCAAACATTTTATACCATGACTCACAGTAACAAGTATGTTTAACATTGCAACCCACCACATCATTTGTGTGCACACATACTCATAACTGAAACAAGTGTCATGAAATAACACTTATCCATATTATGGGAGGTGTACTTTGATATTTTCTATTCTATTTTTTTAAAAATTCCCCATCCGTGGATTGAAACCTGTAGTTTAGGGGAAAAAAGAAACTAGCGACGCATAGGAGACAGAGCGTTTGCGAGGAACTTGTAGGAGAATAAGCCGTCCACATCCATATCTGCTGTACAAAGCTGACGCTGCCCATTTGAGGGGGAGGAGGGCGCATCCTGTTGGGAGGGGAAGAGACCTTTAGGGCTGAGAGGCCTGTGAAACGCCTCTTGGAGAAGTGGACTTTCATAAAGAGAAAATAAAAAGGAGGAAAGTCCATGTGGAGCGAAGGCCGTGGCTAGAAATAAGGAGGAAATAAAGCGTGGAGCTCGTTGGGTGAAGATGAAGTTATTAACTAATTCAGGGGGAAGATGTACTGCACTCCTGTGGGGGGAAGGGGAGCCAGGTGGAGGCACTAACAACTTCGTCTCCAGTAGTGCCTGCTGACCCACTTGGTTCTCTGCAAGTCAGTCGCCTTCTTCCAGGCCTCCTTAGGCTCCCCGGGGTAGAGTCAGACAACTGCCCGGATCCCTATTCTTGACCCTTATTAGCCCTTCCCTCCAGCCCCAACAAAGCAAACATTTTAAGGCCTACCCCTATCCCTTTCATCAGCGCGTAGGGGTGAAAGTAGTTTGCCAGAACACGGAGCATAGGAGAGACGCACCTGGGGCCCATCACCTTCACTGGGCGTGGCCTGAGCGCTGGGCGTCCTGGAGCCCATAGGTGTAGCCCCGTTGGCCCCGCTCGTTCTCATTGGCCCGAAGTGGTGGACTGGTTGGCTGCGGTGGCCATCATTGGCCGAGAGCCCCAGAACACGCCCACCGCGTGGCAAAGGGCTTCCCCAGGTGCAGGGATGAGAATGTTTCCAGCAGAGTGGCTTCCAGGACCAGGGCGGGAGGGCTGACTCCGTGAAGGGGCTGATGGCCATCGTGGAGGAGGTAAGGAGGTGTGGATGGGAAGCAGTGAAGTGCTGGGGGCCAGGAGCTGAGGCGTGCCTCCACTTGTGGTACGGTGGGTGGTGTGTTTTGGAAAAAGCTGGCGGGGGATTTGTTAATTCAGGTCATCGAGGTTGAGGGCTCAAGCTCTCAGGCTCCGTGTCAGGATAACAGGGAGGATGCGCGCTGGAGGTGCAGATGAGTTTTAACCAAGTGCCTTTTGATGACGATGAACATGAGTATTGTGTGTGGGGAAATAATTCTTTCCTGTGTTCCAGAGTCTCTTTTGTGAAAATGTAGGAGGCTTATAAAATGCTGAAAATCTATTTCGGGAGAATGTCCCTGTGAACCAGAATGGGTCTAATCTATGCCACTTTAAATTTAGCAACTTGAACAAGGCCCTTTGGCATAATATTGGTTAAAGTAACAGTCAAATTAAGAAAAAAAAACCTCTGAAAATGAAATGCAAGATTTTTTTTTTCCTGTGTAAATGGAATTTTCAACCTGGAATAAGTTTGCCTGTTTAAATTTTCTTTATTTTGGGAATAAAGCCTTGGTGGCAAAATCAAGGACATAAAAGACGATTTTAAATATCATTTAGTGGTAACATAATGTTTCCTTGTTTTGTTTCAAAGTGAAATCCATAAAACTTATTTTCAGTGTTGCCTGTTCTCTTTTGTTTGGGAATTTAATTGAGGTTTCTGAATTCAGTTGGCTGCAGCCTCCCTTTCTGTTTGGCCCTGGGCAGCTCACCATCTTTCTCATTTCCTATTCTCAGTCTTGGCTTAATCACTTATAAAACAACAGCACTTATACTGGCCTACCTCATAAGGTGGTGATGTTAAGTAATAAAAGTGTCAATTGCTTTGTGAATGCCAAATGCAGCTCTTTTATACCCTTTGCTTCCTTCAAAACGTCTCTTTATCATAAACAAGGAAGGATGCAGAAAGGTCACGTTGGGTCAGGTCATCCATCTGGTGCAGAGTTCTGTTCCTGGTAATGGGACCCAGGGACATTTTTGAGTAGAGGCTGGTAGTTTTTCTTAGTTGTACGTCATAGTTGAGAAGACAAATGTGCCCTTACTTATGGTTGTACTAGTAACAAATGTAGATATATTAACCATTACATAATCGTTGATGTTTCACCAAGAATGTATTGAATTACCACCCATTGCATCAAATGACTTCATTTGGCTCTGTGGGTCTCATTAAATTATGTCAGGCTAATCATAATTTAGCTTCAACAGAAACAAAATAACACAGTTATACCAGGATGAGAGGATACCACACTATCCAAGAAACTTAATGGGTTTAGTCTATGGAAACTAACACCTGGGGATGTGATAGAGGCCCCCGAGTGTTTCCAGGTGTTTTGCTGGGTTGTCCAAGGATATAAGTAAGTCAGTGGGTGTGAGGTTATCTAACAGTGGTGTGACAAGGCTGTCTCAGAGGGTAACAATGACCTGTCCGTAGAGGCTGTAGACCCCCTGCCGGGGACTTCGTAGAAAGAGCTTTCCAGAGTAAGTGGGCCAGCAGCAAGAAGTTATCCCTGAGTCCTTCCAGCTTCAGAAGCCTATGATCGTCCCCATCACAGGGGAGCGGGAATCAAAGAGAGCCAGAGTCATTAATTGTATTCACTTGTGTATTTTCCCCTCTGCAATTTCTCCACTCACATGTGGAGAAAGGCGTGGGAGGGTACTTAGGCTTCTTCACGTAATTTCTTCTCAGGAGGCTCCTTGTTAGCCGAGGTAAACAACAGTGACTGTAATTTGGAGACCACGCTATCATAGCAACTCAGTTTAGAGTTACATGCTTAACTTGAGCTGAAATAATTTTATTTTTCCTTTTTTTTTATGACAGGAAATTAGTTTCCAAAAATCCTCTGGAGTGCTGCAGTACGAGTCTGTTAGTTAAATTTTTCTTGTGGTACCTGCATTTTTTACCTGAGTTATGAGGTGACAGACCAAATTTTCTGTCAATGTTCATTGAAATGTTAATTAGTTACCTGGCAGTTTAGATAGAAAAAGGCTTTACTCTAGTGGATCATCACCAGTTCTGGGAAATAATCTGTCTGTTTTGTTTTCAAATGTCAAAATATATTTGTTTTTCTTTAAAATGTATCTTGAGAGGAAGAAAAGACTTAGGGCTTAGAAAACAGTTTTGAAAATAAAGGTCCATATGCTTACCTAGCACTCAGGCCAGCGTTTCTCAAACTTTAACGTGCATCCAGGTAACTTAGGGATCTTGATAAGATATAGATTCTGATTTAATAGGTCCAGGGTAGGGCTATGATTCTGCATTTTTAACCAGCTCCCAGGTATAATTGCTGGTCCATAGACAAAACCTTGAGTAGCAAGAATTAAAAGGATAAAAATTCCTTTGAAAAGAAGCTCTTTAAAAATTCCTCATCTTCTTCTTTTTATTTTGAGGAGGCTTTGTATGTACATGATAATTCCACAGTGCCAGGAGGTTACATTTCGATGCAGCATTTATTTTATTTTCGTGAGTCTTTCTAATACAATTTTGATGAGTGAGGGGGTGGTTAATTATATCCTAGTGGGGATATAGTGGGAAGTAAACATAAAAACCTAAGTAAACAAAGTTTGTAATAAATAGGCGAATCACTTTTTATAGCTTTACAGTTCTCGTCAGCCCTTCAGAGACGGAGTCCTCCTTCTTCAGGAGCCAGTGCCGAGAGTAACTGGATTCAGAGTCTTAGAAACACTCTGGATTTGTCGGGAATCTCACAAGCACTCCTCTAGGTGCCCAGGACTCAGACCAAATGTCCCCGTTCTCTTTGGCAGGGAACTGGGGGTAGGGTGGGGCAGGGAGGTGGCAGTGGTGGGAGAGGGGGGTAACTATTTTGCAGAATTACTGCACTACTCTGTGGCCATAGCTGCAAATTGCAACTTTCCCAGTGTCCTAAAAGAAATTGCAGCTCAGCTCCTGGTGGAACCCATGGTGGGCTCAGAGCCTCCGATGGGGACCTTCTCTCCCAGCACTGCCGGCCACCTCTCCCTCTTCCCCACCACGGAGTGCCCCGAGTCCCTCAGGTGGTCAGACTTAGCTGCAGTTTCCATGTTTAATTTCCATTTCTACTTCATTAGAAGAATAAGTGCAGATGGCACTGATTATGTGAGTAAATACAGTGCGGTTGACTTTGTGCTGTGAGATTGGCGGGAAGTTTATTTACTTTATCTTCTTAATGAGGGCGTGTGTGTGTGTGTGTGTGTGTGTGTGTGTGTGTGTGTGTGTGTGTGTG
>NW_021703775.1:6290519-6306285 GCF_005190385.1 Monodon monoceros
GTGTGTGTGTGTGTGTGTGTGTGTGTGTGTGTGTGTGTGTGTGTGTGCGCATGCGCGCGCGCACACACACACATTTCCATTCTCTGAGATAGGCATGGAAGACTGTGGCTGATAAGAGCAAGATAGGTTGGGCTTACACAGTTGTGACCATTTCAGATTGGGAAAACAGAGCTGACTTTTAAGGAACGATAGTGACTCCTTTAAATCTTGCAGCCTCAGGACACATGTGAACCCGCAGAGGAAGTGTTCGCAGTAGGTTTTTAGCCTGTTGTTTGGTGCAATACTTTGCATTTGTGCTTTTAGTGGCTGTGATATTGCCTTCTACCTCATAATCCATTATGTTATCTGACTAATTGTCTTTAACCATTTCGTGAAATAGGCGATGTTGCATTCCATGTAACTTTTCTTTCTGACTGGGAACAGGTGAGAGGGAAACTCTTGCCCTCAAGCATGGAGGTAGATCAGACCCATTGTAAGGAAAGCATGTGTTTGGTTATTGCTTTGGTTTGTACTGGTGTCAGTGTCATCAAATTAATGTACTTTCTCTCGCACTGGAGAAAACACTGCTTATTGACTCTCAGTAATGATACAGATAACGGAATAGTCAGGTGATTTGCACAACTTCCCCCCAAAGGGGTCTCTCAGTGTTAGTGGTTTTCTGTTGGGTCGTAAGAAGGCACACCCAAGAGTTCCTTCAGAACAAAAGAGCAACTGCTGGCCATCAGCTAAATTCTGAACTTTGTTATTCAGAATTGGGGCTTGACTAAGGAGATAGGCTGTCAACATGGCCCAGCTTGCTCCCTTTCATACCAGCCATACTCCACGGCAGGGAGCCCTTTGGTGTCATTTCTCAGAGTTGCTGAGGAGGAAAGCGCTGTTGGAGGTTGAGGGCTTTACAGGCTGAGGGGGCAGGTGTCTCCACTGGCCATGGACTCTGCAGTTCACTGAAATAGAGGCTCTGGGTCCGGAATGGGTTGGTCCCTCCACTTTCTGAAATGTGCTGTTTCGCCGCTCTCCTGGTCCATAGCAGTGGTGGAAATGAGGATTCCCTGGATGAGAGGGTGTAGCTTTAGAGACACTCTGTGTTAAGCTGTCTGTCATCCTGAGGAAGCAGGCCGCAGCATCAGCATACTGCTGATGGGGAAAGCACACTACTTCAGCTAACAGCCGTATTCAACAGCCTTCCCTCTTTGGTGGAAAGTCCGGTGGTTTACTGTATTACCCTGGTATACCAGTTGTAAGGCTGGCTGTGTCAGTCCAGGATGAAGCCTTCACCTGGCTCCCGTTGTTTGGGCTCAGGTTGGGGTGAGGCAGGAAGGCCCATGCTATTCCTGAGCGCCCCGATCATCGGCTGCTCGTGATATTTGGAGCTCAGCACAGATGTTGCTTGCAGGGCTGAGTCCTTCTCAGAAGAACTGTCCGTGTGCCGGAGGGGGCCGCTCAGCTGGAACCACGTGGACTCTCCCATTTGTGTTTTTTCCACTAAAGATAGATCCTTCCCTAGAATATGGCTTGGCTTCTGAGAACTAAATCTTTGGGGTGACTTTCCTTTAGAGTGTGTGTTTGTTTTTTGATAAGTAGAGTATTAAACTTATTATTCTCATTGATACCTGAGAAAAGCATACGTGTATATCTATACTTATATATAATAATTATAGATAATATATTTAATATTATAATAATTTATATAATATATATAAATAATAAGTATGTAAACTTATTCTCAGTGATACCTGAGAAAAGTATCTTCTGGGAAAGCGGTGAATTTTACCTACCACCTGGCCCTCCCCCCAGCCGCTGCAACTTGAATTAAAACGCCAAGGCTGAGTTAACAAGTTCTGAGTATGGAAATTAAATATTTATCATCGAAAAAGGGAGGGAGTATGGTATTTCTGTTTCTAATATTTATGTAGAAAATTAGTTACGTAAGTTAATTTCGGTTCTTTACTGTTACCCCTCAGCAGGACAAAAATAATATTTTAGTGTCCTGAAATATTATATACAATAATGTGACACAGTATGGATGCCTTAAGCTGCTCTTCATAACCCTCCTTTTCTAGATTTATAGGTTTCTGGGTTGAGATGAGCAACTACTTATTAAGCCAGACACAGAAGTAAATGCCACATTTTTAGCCCTCGGTGTCTGTGTATGTAAGCCTCAAACAGATTCTTTCAAATAATCTCAGTAGGTTTTTTACCTGCTCTAATAGGGAATCCTGCGGAGTGCATAAAAGGGTACCCTGTCCATTGTGGAGTTTTAGGGAAGATTTCCTGGGGAACGTGACATTCGATTTGAGTTTTCAAGGGTGAGCAGGAGTTAGGCTAGGAGTCGGGGAGCAGGGTGTGTGCCAGGTGCAACAATGTAAGCAAGGGCAAAGAGGTGCAAAATAGCGTGTCGTGATGGTAGCAGCGACAAATTCAGGCAGGTTGTGGGTCTGAAGCCTTCCAGGTAGGCAGCAGCAGGAGAGGCTTTTGGAGTGTGGAGGGCCTTGCGTGGCATTCCGAGGAGGCTGGACATTTTCCCTTAGGTGACGGCCTGCCGTTTGAACAGGGGAACAAAATGGTCACACTTGCATTTTATTATTTCTGGAAGGCATTTGACATGGGTGAGTCTGGTGGCTGTGATGGGCCACGTCTGGAGGATCAGGTCAGGCAGGGAGGATGGAGGGAAGGGGATGACTAGAAAAGTGTGTAGGGCAGCGGACCCCAACCTTTTGGGCACCAGGGACCGGTTTCATGGAAGACAGTTTTTTCACGGACCGGGGGCTGGGGGGGGGATGATTTTGGGATGATTCAAGCGCATTACATTTATTGTGCACTTTATTTCTATTACTGTTACATTGTAGCATAAAATGAAATAAGTATACAACTCACCGTAATGCTGACAGGAGGCGGAGCTCAGGTGGTAACGCGAGCGATGGGGAGCGGCTGTAAATACAGATGAAGTTTTGCTCGCTAGCCCGCTGCTCACCTCCTGCTGTGTGGCCGGGTTCCTAACAGGGGTCTGCGGCCCGGGGCTTGGGAACCCCTGGTGCAGGAGATTACACTGGAAAACTTGCTGACTGGTTGGGGGAATGAGGGCGGGTGAGGGGCCAAAGATGCTTCCAGGCTGTTGAGGTTGTGTGATGAGGTAGGAAGCATAGGAGGAGGGGCAAGCTGACTGGGGAAGGATGGAGTGTTTAGATTTTACAGGGTTCCATTTGGAACGCCTGTGGGCCGTGCAGGTCGAGTTGCCTGCAGGAAGTTTGTTGTATGGTAGTGACCTTTAGGAAGAAGGAGAGGACAGAAATAAAGATTTGGGAGTTGTCAGCATACATAGTGACAGCCATGAGATCGGACAAGATGATCCAGTAAGAGTGAGGAGGGAGCACATAGGCTGAGGACCCACAGGGGCAGTGGGAGGGAAGGCAGCCCGTGCAGAGAGGTGGGAGCCAGAAGAGAGGGGTCCACAGTCGACTGCTTTATTTTTTATTTTATTGAAGTATAGTTGATTTCCAGTGTTGTGTTAATTCCTGCTGTACAGCAAAGGGATTCAGTTATATCAATACATATGTGTGTGTATATATATATATATATATATATATATATATATAGATGTGTGTGTGTGTGTGTGTGTGTGTGTATATGTATATATATACTTTTTCCTTCTGGTTTATTACAGGATGTTGAATATAGTTGTCTGGGCTATGCAGTAAGACCTCCTTTTTTCCCCACTGTGTATGTACTAGTTTGCATCTGCTGACCCCAGACTCCCAGTCTGTCCTTCCTCACCCACTCCCCACCATGGTCAGCTGCTTTAGAGGACTCTCCTTGAGGAGGGCAGTGGGAGTGAAAGAGACTGAATGCTCTCGCTGCGGAGGGGAGGGAGGGAGGGGGTGAGCTCAGGGAGGAAGGTCTCAGAGAAGGGCAGGGGCCGCCGGCCTGGGAGGAGAGGAAGAACGCAAGGTGGTTCCAGATGTCCACACGTGGGGGGCAGCGGAGACTTAAAAAATCCCTATGAGAAATGGGAGTTTCAGAGAATGGAACCACTGAGAAGAGGATAGTATCAAATATTAGACTCGAAACAGTAAATTATAAGTGTTTCATAGGTATTTTTGAAAAACTGACTAAGTTAGTGTAAACCTGTGTCAGATTCTCTGTCTGTAATTTAGTTAGAGTGTTCTTAGAAGTAATTTTGATTCAGAAGGAATTGGATGAGGCTACATTGTCAGGAAAAAATTAGTGGACTTTTCTCATTGTGGACTGTTGAAAATGGATTTTTAAAAACGTTTTCAAACACACAAGACTGACAGAGTCAGGTGCCCCACGATGTTGCTCTGACATTTAATGGCAGGATCTCCTTAGAAGGGCACTCAGCCCATCTGTCCTCAGAGTTTCTTAGTGTTTTTTACATATCACTAAGTGTAGCGAGCCCTTTACATGAACTACATCTTATTTAATCTTCCTAACCTGTGAGGCGGGTTCTGTTATTCCCCATTTTATAGAGAAGGAAACAAAGGTATAGAGTACCTTGCCCAAAGTCCCACAGCCAGTGCAGGCAGAGCTGGGGTTTTAGCCCAGGCAGTCTGGCTCCAGAGTCCTTCCCTGTGGCCACCATCCTGTCAGAAGTATCTTGATGTCTCTCAGTAACAGAATTATAGGGCATGGGTTCTGAGGTCCTTTCCAATCTTAAAATATTTGTGATTTATACATATATGCATATATGTGTGTGTGGTCTCCAACAGGTGCAATGGGTACAATGTTTACTGTCAGCTTTTTAATCCTGAATGAATAATACACTGGGTCCAAGTTATTGTGTATTTCAGACTAGTGGAATTCTAATCGAACAGGCTTTCCTGTGCAAGGATTGTCTGCAATTCACTGTCATTTTAGGTACTGCTCTTTTTGTCAGTATTTCAAATGTATAAAAATTTTGTATACTCATAAAACCACTAATCTGACAAGTTTTATGGATGAAGAAAATGGTTGCAACTGTTCACCACAGCTGGTTCAATCTACCCCAACACCTAAATGTAACTTTATTAACAATAATGATGGTGCAGCACCCAAATTAGTAAAACTACCATATGAAAATAATCTGAAATTGTTTGCGAGGTGATTCTTTTTCATGCAGATTTTCTTGCAGTTTCTTCTTAGTTTCTACATAAAGACAAACTGTCTCTTCTAGGTATGTGACTACTTCTATAAGAAGTGTTACTTTGATGACATGGAAGGAGTAAAGAGGCTTAATTTGTGTCACGAGATATTTGGGTGAAGTAACAGTAATAGATTCTTGGCTTAAGGAATTGTGACATGTTGAAACAGATGACAAAAATAACTTTAAATGTCTTCTTTAAAAATCCTTGAATAAGACAATTTAAATGTTAAGGAGAAAAATCTGCCTGGCTGACGAAATTCTAGAACGATGCCATTTGATACCGGGAAGGGCAGGGGGTTTGGAGCCAGCATGCAATGGGTCCTGACTGCCATATACTAGGTGTGCTACCTTAGACTAGTAACCTAACCTCTCTCAGTTTCCTAACCTCAGTTTCTTCATGTATAAAATGGAGGTAATAATGCCTGTGCCACTGACTTGCTATGCAGATTAAATGAGATAATATGCATAAATAGCCCAGCACATAGTAGGTCCTCAAAAAGCAGTAACTTTATTAATTCTTTTTTCCCTTCTCATGCTTACTTAATGTTTTGATTAGCAGTTGTATTCAATGACTGTATCCATTCTGTGGCTGAAAAGATATTTAAAAGCATTTATGAGTCAGTGTTTCAGTTGTATCTTTTAAAAAAATGTTTTTAGCTGATATCTTTTTTTCCCAAAGGTGTGGGCTTGTG
This sequence comes from Monodon monoceros, assembly GCF_005190385.1. Classification (NCBI taxonomy): domain Eukaryota; kingdom Metazoa; phylum Chordata; class Mammalia; order Artiodactyla; family Monodontidae; genus Monodon; species Monodon monoceros. Next base: position 6,296,349 of record NW_021703775.1, read on the forward strand.
TTTATTTAATGACTGCAGAACACAGGTATAGAAGATGGTCTCTAATACTTTCTTCTCTTGAGAGCAAGGATTCCTTCTTGTGACTCCACAGGGCTAATATAATGAGCCCTGTGCATTGTAGCTGCGAAGAATTACCTATTTTTAAAATTTATTATGTGTATTTTAATTAAAATAGAAAACAGTTAAAACCAGAACTTCAAAATTGGTGAAGCAATTATATTATTGTTCAGTTTAGGTGGACTTAGGAGTAATGAGTTTTAATAGCCCAAATGGCAAACGAAATTCTATTCATTCTTTTCCATCAGAACCAAACTGAGGTCATTATATTATTTCAGATGGATGACTATACCTTGACCTCATATCTGTACTTTGGTCCATACCCATATGCTTGCTCCCCAGTCTCTGGACGTAGAATGACCCCAGATTCTCCAGTGGGATGACAGCTCCTTGTGGTCTTGGTACAGTGAGCCTACGTCATGTAGTTATCGTTTTTATAGACTTCTGATCTGGCTGCTTTCTGTTCTCTGGATTCCCTTCTTCTCTCATCTATGCATTAATTGCTGATACAGAACATAAGATAGCTTTGCATCAAATTGCTTGATTCTGGCAAACCTGGAGCTGAGTCATCACATATTTCTTTCATACTGAAATGTGAAGTCAGCCTCCCCTAGGGGTTGTTTATGACATCTGTTAGGTTTATCTACCTACAGATACGTTAAAATGGCAAAGTGGGTTAGACGTTATGGTTGCAGTTTGTAATAGCCAGCTTTTGTCAGGTGATGGCTGTAGTAACAAAACACCCCCCAGATCTCAGTGGCTTACAGTTGCAAAGTGTAGTTGTCCATGTTATGTGGCAGTTGAAGGTCAGCTGTGCTCTAGTGTCTTTTTCATTGTCAGACCCAGGCTGACAGAGTGCACTATTTTGAAATATGCCGTCCTCTTGGTGGAGGGGACAAAAGAGCTTTTGCTGGGTGTGGCATACGTCATATGGCTCCCATTTCACTGGCTTAATAAGTCATAAGCTGAAGACTTATATTAGTAGGGAGGGAAACTATCCTTCTTTTCCAAAGCAGTACTGCAAGTCACATGCCAACCAGCAGGGATGCGTATCCTCTTAAAGGGAGGGCAATGAAAAATTGAAAACAATGATACAGTCTGCTGTGTACTTAACGTGTGTGTGTGTGTGTGTGTGTGTGTGTGTGTGTGTATACATTTAATCAGTGTTTTTAGGTTAAAGAAAAATAACAAGATTCAAAAAAAGAGCTTGCAGAACTGTCTGGTCGCATATTCTTTTATAATATATATTATAGAAGATTTCTGTCTTTTGGCCTGTGGTTTTATTTTTACCGGAATTTATCACCTCTTGAATTTTCACTGCAAAAAAAGGGACAGATGAAGAACCTTGGTGAAATGTTTTCATCCAAAGGACCAAAGCTTCTGTGTGATAGGCTTACAAGATTAGAGCAATTGTTTTTAAAAGTATGTGTTTATTTAACATTTCATCTGTACATAATTTGCCTCTGCCATGTATAAAAGAATACTATTATTCAGTTATTATGTCCTGATTCTTAAATTAATAACTTGACTTTGCTTATCACTGATTAGAAGCAAATTGTAAATGAGGGGCAAAGCCCATGTACATTGGAAGGGAATCAGGCAATAAACTATCTGCCTTACAGAAAAAAAAGTCTCATTAGTGTTTTCTTTAACTGAAGCCTTACGTATAACTTGAGCCTGGTTTTGATGTTTAAAAAAAATTTAAGCAACAAAAGAAGATGAGTGAACCTACACATGCACAGGGAATGATAATTAACCATTGATGTGAATTAATGAATGTGTGTTTATTGAGGTCCTAGGGTAGACGGTGTGAAAGGAATTTCCTGGAACTTAGCAGGACCTCTCAGAGCTTGGTCTTACCCTGAGCCCACTTTATTCCTCACAGATTTTAGAGTAGGCAGGGTCTGTATTCAAATCTTCAGAAAAGAACTTTCTGAAACGTAGGACAGTTTTCCTTTCTGTGTGTGTTTGGTTTCTGTTATGTAAGGAGCATGCTCGATATTATTAGAATAAATTACCCCTTCTATGTTAATTCTAATGAAATTGAAGAAAGAAAGAAAGTCCACACCAATATTGTGAAGTGCTTAATAGTATTTGAAATCTCTGGGAGACTGGACCAAAGTGAAAATATAAACTTAATAAGTGGAAATGTCGTCATTACTTTGTATGAGCATCAAGATGCAATATTTTGAACAGATGAAAACTGCTATGTAGTACTTTGAAGAAGACCCATTAGAAGAGAATTAAAACTTGAGCACATTAGTGCTCTTCAACGGGCCTAGCACATGATCTTTTGTTGCTTCAAAATCTTTTCTAATTCTCATCACTTAACCTTCTTGGCTATATGAGCAAAAGTATCTATCCCTTCACATTTTCTAGAAGTGTGTGTATACCAGGAAACATTTCTCTTAAGTATCATAGATCGTTTAAAAAGCCAAAGTAAATCCTGAATTTTATATGTCTACATCTCAGGCTGAGATTAATGAAAATAAAAGAGCAACCTTTTTGGTTGCTAAAAATTATTTAGTGATGGAAACATGGATCACTGATATTTTTTCTTTATTATTTTTTTTGTATGTTGATATTTTTCCTGCAACCTTGCTGAATGTATTCATTCATGCTAATAGTTGTGTAGCAGTGTGTACGTGTGTGTGTGTGTGTGTGTGTGTGTGTTCCTTCAGAGTTTGTATATGCAAGATCAGCTCACCTGCAAATAGAGATAGTTTTGCTTTTTCCTTTCCAATCTGGATGCCTTTTATTTCTTTTTCTTGCTTGATTGGTCTGTTGGAAGCCCCAGTACAATGTTGAATAGCAGTGGTGAGAGTGGATGTCCTTGACCTGTTCCCAATCTTAAGGGGAAAGCTTTCAGTCATACACTATGAAGTATGATGTTGTCTGTGGGTTTTCATAGATGCCTTTTGTCAGGTTGAGGAAGTTCCTTTCTATTCCTAGTTTGCTGAGTGTTAGTATCATGAAAGAGTGTTTGGTTTTGTCAGAGGCTTTTTCTGCATCTATGGAGCTGATCCTGTGAATTTTGTCCTTCATTCTGTTAATGTGATTTATTGCATTGGCTGGTTTTTGTATGTTGAACCAACCTTGCATTCCCAGAATATCTCACTTGGTTATGGTGTATAATTCTTTTGTACATTGCTGGATTCATTTTGCTAGTATTTTGTTGAATGGTTTTTAAAAAAACAAATTTTCTGTTTATTCTTTATTATTAGAAGCTCATGAATACTGGTGAGAAAAATGAAGGTACATGACTTCCCAGTGGAAATATGGAAGCTTCCTTTCTGTTCATACTCTTGATGACTGTCCTTTAAGTGATGATCAGATTTCAAAATATGCCTACCTGAGTACTCAAGTTCAGAAACTTCTACGTGATGGTTAACTAAAGAACTTTACCTTGAAACTTGCTTAAGAAATTCCCACGTAATGTTATTTCTTACATGACACGTTCAAATTTTAGGTCCTGACCTTGTGAAAATCATCACTCAATTTTTGTTTAAGCTTAGTTTTCTAATCAGGAAACAGGAAAATGAGCAAGTGAAACATGGTATGTGAATGTGCTCTTAAGATATTATGTGATGCTAAGAGAGAATTACTTATATTTATATAAGTATGTAAATATAATTATTTAGCACAGGGTTCACAAACTCAAATACCTTTAAGGACCAAGAAGACCCAGTAATTGTCTGAAACAGTCACACAGTTGGATGTGATGGGGCCTGTGGCTAGCTGGAAGCTCTGCCACCTTGTTTCAGTGCCTTCAGATTCAAAGTAAAACAAACAAAATAACGTGGAGAAAACAAACCAACCCCCCCACTGACCTGGCCAGACATCACACATCTTCCTCCTCTGTGGGACCCCTGATGTAGGGAGTCAGTGACAGAGTGTGAATACTGGGCATCTGGTTTCAGCCCCACCATGGAGAAAGTTCGTAACCTCTCTGTTTCATCTGCTCATTTATAAAAATGCAGATAACGTGCGCCTTGCCTGCTCCAAGGGCTGTTGTGAGAGGCTGAAATGGCATAACGTGTGAAAATGATCAGAAAACTATCAGGCCTGTATAAATCTGAGGAATATTGTTGATTCTCTGCTTCTATAAATCTTAGCTTTCCAATGAAGATACTTTTCTTGTTGAGAAGAATCCATAGCCAGACATTGGAAAACTCCAAAAGGCCCGGTAGAAAAGTCCCCTTTCAGTAGAAGGAGATTGGTGTAATAGATGCAAAGCCCATTTGATATATTTACTGGACTTAGCCTGCATTATCCTGTGGTCGTTGCAGTAAAAAGAACTGTGGTCTTGTTTTTCTCACCATTACTTTCTCTTAGACCTGTGGATTCTTTTGACAGTACCGCAGTATGGTTCATAATTCTCACAAAGCAGAGATGGTATCTGTAAGGATTTTCTGTGGTTTCCTTAACAAATAAACAGAAAGTCAGAACTTAAGCTTTCTTAGTATTCTGGCATTTGAGAGAGAGGGAGTTCCACAGTTTTACGACAGCAGTGAATCAAGTGCTGATATCTTGAAGCTTCTGTAGGAGGCTCTTTTGGAGCAAAAGGTGTAACTCGTAGGTCAGCATCTGTACAAGCTTTGCCAAGTAGCCCAGCCACGGCAGTGTGTGTCTCTTCAGTCGGCAGGGCATAGTCATAGTGGCTCATGGTTGTGTTTATTAAGCTCCTACTATGCATGAGACACTCAGAAGAGGTAATGGGGCCTCTGCTCTGAAGAAGCATGAAGTGTGGTTGGAGAGAAACCAGTATCCACGACGTAGCTCTAGAAGCTGGACTCACAGGCTGTGAGCTCTGTCCGACTTGAGACTTGGAGATCATCTCTCTAGCCCGGTTCCCTCTTTTTACAGCGGAGAAAACTGTACCTGTAGCAAAATGTTAATATCTGTGGTGTAGTCCAGGGGTTCTCAAGTCTTGCTGTCTCCCAGAATCACGTAGGGATTCAGAGTCTCTGGGGTGGGTGACCAGAGATTTATACTGGGGTACAAAAGAGCCACAGTCTTGGGCGATTCTGGTGTAGCCAGTTTGCTTAATGGATTTGGGAATGGGAACAGTCAGGCTGTGAGTGGTTTTGGAGTTTAGGGTATAGAAATCTCAGTGAAAGGCCAAAGAGCCTGATGGAGGACTTGCATGTTTGTGAAGCGTGGACTGGAATCTTCTGGGATAGGGGAGCCATAAGGGGAGGGCGTGGAGACTGGGAGTGGCGTGAATAAGGTGGTGAGAAAGATGTTTACGTCACACGAGCCTCTGGGATAGCAAGGGGCTGAAGGGGATTTGCTTTGACATAGAGCTGTGATATCCTCAAGACATTCTGATGTCACTTTAATTTTGTATGTGTAAGGTTTTAAGAAAGTATTTGATTGCATTACAAGTAATTCTGCAAACCTGAATTCATTGTATTTGACTAAGCATAATTTTTTTCCAGTTATTAGTGTCATGGTTAATACAGTTGTCGTTTGGTATCCGTGGGGGATTGGTTCCAGAACCTCTGAGGATGCCAAAATCCACGGATGCTCAAATCCTTCTATAAAATGGCATAGTAGGTCGGCCTCCATATCTGTGAGTTCCATGTCCACGGATCCCAGGTTGGTTGACTGAGTGTCTGCAGAATCCGCGGACACGGAAGGTGGCCCGTATCTTCGATGTCTTCCCCAAATTGGTTTTAGACTGACACTGATAATTTTGTGTGCTTTTGTTGCTGTATTTCTTGGCAATAAAGTAATTGATATGCAGTGTGCTAATAAACGTCTGCATAAAGAAGTGTACTATGGACAGTGAAAACATGAGCATTTATAAACTGTCCTTTGTTGAAAATCGTTTTATTTCCTCAAGAAAGTGAGACATCTTAAATATTAACAAAGATACATGATATTGGACAATATCTATACAAATCCTTCATAATAAATTAATGTATCTAACCAGTGTGTATAGTAAGAACCAATTTCCTTCTTTTGTAGAAAATCTGTCCACTTTACATTTATGTATATTTTATAGCCATGTTCGTTTCACTGTCAAAATGTTGAGCATATATATATATATGTTGTACTGAACCACTTCCCCCTGGTGCGTGAGTTGGTGGAGGGCAGGAATCACATAGTGATGCTGGAGAGCGCGGCTGCAGACCAGGTGGTCTGAGTTCTGCCGCCCGTGCTGCTGCTTGCTGGCCATGAAGGACTATTTTGTCAACCGTGAACTCTTAAAAAGAATTATACCCACCGCAACGGATTGCTGTCAGGGTTAAATGAGTTAATATGCGTAAAGTGCTTTGAGGTTATCCAGTTAAGGCCCCTCATTGTACACATCGAAGAATCTTGGGCTTATTCTAAGAGCTTGCTCAAGGTCGCTAGGTAGTGAGAACCTGGACCAGAACCCAGACCACCTGATTCCCAGGTGAGGAGAGAAAAGAAAAGAGTCAATAGGGAGGGTGGGAGGGAGGGAGACGCAGAGGGAAGAGATATGGGGATGTATGTATATGTACAGCTGATTCACTTTGTTATACAGCAGAAACTAACACACCATTGTAAAGCAATTATAGTCCAATAAAGATGTTAAAAAAAAAGAGTTCTCTCTGCAGCACTCTCTTCATTGTCTGTCACTTGGTCTGACTCCCTCCCTCCTCTCTCCCTCCTCTCCTCCACCCCCATCTCTCTCTGTCTCTCCCCTGCCCCATCTCTCTCTCTGCATGCTTGTCCCGCTCTCCCCCCATCTCTCTCTCCAATCCCATTCTTCCTCTCTTAGCCTTGTAACCTGGAGTTTAGGGAACCCCCTCCTATCTTATGTGCATTTTTCTTTCTTTTCTTTTCTCTGAGAAGAGCGCCTACAGCTTTCATCAGACTCCCAAAGGCATCCGTGACCCCACTTCCATCAGGGTGGATGTGGCTCCGCAGCAGCCCTTTTCCATTGTGAGCAGAAGCTGAGTGGCGCTCGGAGAGGTAGAGGAACTACGTTCCTGTTACTGTTTCCAGCTGCAGAGGAGAGGGTGAGCCCTAAGAGGGAGGCTTGGCCAAGCTGTCCTGCTGGGTAAAAGTGATTGTATCGTGAGACATGGTTGAATCTCTTCTGAACTGTCTAAACAAGCCGGAGGCTTGGAGTTATACAGCTGGGGCACAGGGACAACGCGGGCCATAGAAAGTAAGCCAGAAAGAACTCAGAGCCTATGGGGCCCTTGCGTCATCCATCGTTTCCTTAGGGCACATGGGAGTCAGGTGCCTTCGATTTGCCGTAATTGCAAATGAGCTGGTTATGTAGACGTTTTCATAGTGAGGGCTAACTCCTTAAAGAAAAATGCTGACATTCTGTGATTAAAAGAAAATTAAGGGGACCAATGCTGTGTCTAAGGACTCAGGAATTCAAATGCATTGTTATAAGAGCCATTTTATAAGATTGCATATTACACTGTTTCCTAAGGGCTTTTCAAGTATTAATTGTAGCCTGAGTTATCCTGAAGGTCACTTACTTAAAGATAAAATCATGACCAAATAGCTTCCCATGTCACCTTGAGATCTATAATGTGGCCCTCGATGTTTTCCTCCACGATGCAGTATGCAGACTTGTCACACAACGGCTTTAACATAACTGATGGCGATGCACTTTCTGTTGCTGTGGTGAGATCAAGGACTTTTTAATATAGTCTGGCTGGACACCAAGAGTACAGAAGCGATCCAGTTCTCCCCCGGCAGTTGGGTGGAAGACAGTTCATGTTGGGGGCGTTAAGTATGGAGGGCCTTATCAGGATGACATTCTTTTGCCAAGTATGTGTGATAAAGCCAGGGTTAGACTTCGGGAATTCGGACCCGGTCTATATTTAGAATCCAGAAACCACCATGGGACGGTCATTGTGCCAGCCGAATGTCCGGTCACAGTCCTGATAAAGTGAGATAATTTAGGCATCTAGGACAGCGGTGCCCTGTCTGTTCTGAAGTGTTTGTTCATTCATTCATTGGTTCATATTTCAACATGTCTCAATTTTTCCTGACATTGTGTTTACTTATGGGACATTTTTAGAAGGATCTGAATAATTTTTGATGCGAAAAACTCAATGAAAAATTAAAGTTAAGAAAACATTAGAGCTTTTATACTTTGGCTAAACCTTCCCTAAAGAGCTTTTCAAGGAACCAGATATTAAAAATTACCAAGTTAAGGAAAGAAATGTCAATAGGAACTTTTCTTTAAAGTAATTTTAAAAAACAACAAAACAACCCACATATACACACAAGAGTTTTCTGTGTGATTCCATCTCATTTTTACCCCCAGTAGAAATAATTACTTTACAGAGGCTGCCTGTTGACTGTTACAGGAGAGCTTTTGGTCCATGAGAGGCCAAATGTGGGCTTACGTCCGGCCAAGCATCTGATTTTTTATTTCTGTGTCTATAAATGGGGATGCTGATACTGTCCTGTCTTATGAGAATTAAATGAATGAATGCTGACAGTTAACCCAGGAAAGAACCCTACACTCAGCACTCAGTACATCATAACTTTTCCCCCAAAGATTCAGTGCCTCCAGAGGAACAGAGGGTGAGTCAGAGTCGGTTGTGGCCCTGTATCCTATTCAGAGTTCCCCCTGCCCTCCTTTCCTCTGGGCATCTAGAATGTGGGTGGGTGTGGGCATGCAGCTCCTAGGTCAGGTGAGGTAGGAGAGTGAGGGCAGTGGAGAGTCTGAGAGGCAGAGCAGAGCATGGATTCCCCAGAACCTGTCTGTGCGGGGAGCTCACTGGGTGCGCAGGTGGGGGGTTTCTTGCACTTCCAGCTCTGTTTGACGAGGCTCCCAGGGGCTTTCTTTCTTGTTGTCAGATCTGAGCGAAGGGGAGAGAATTACTTTTAAGAATCCACTTGCTGAAGTTTGGAAACCATCTCATGGTTAGAGAGAAAACAGTTCTCTGTTTTCATCTGTATCAAGATGTTTTCTTACATTTCACTGTAATCACCCTACTTCCTGAGGGTCGTTTACCTGGTTGCACTTGAGGATGGTGGGCTTGGCTCCTCCCCCAGAGAAACACTCAGGAGCATAAGGTCTTGTCCATGTTGCTGTCTGACTGCTGTTCAGGCAGTTTTGCTGGTTTCGGAGCCCCATTTTTTTTTTTTTAATTTTTATTATTTATTTATTGGTTGAGTTGGGTCTCTGTTGCTGTGCGCGGGCTTTCTTTAGTTGCGGTGAGCGGGGGCTACTCTTCGTTGTGGTGCGTGGGCTTCTCATCGCGGTGGCCTCCCTTGCCGTGGAGCATGGGCTCTAGGTATGCGGGCTTCAGTAGTTGTGGCACCGCGGGCTCAGTAGTTGTGGCGTGCAGGCTCAGTAGTTGTGGTGCACGGGCTTAGTTGCTCCGCGGCACGTGGGATCTTCCCGGACTAGGGCCCGAACTCGTGTCCCCTGCATTGGCACGTGGATTCTTAACCACTGCGCCACCAGGGAAGCCCCGGAGCCCCATTTTTCCATGACCTCCGTGTGGCTCCCAGGTCCTACTCTTCCATGGCTTTTTAGCCACCTCCTTAATCTTGATTAAAAGCTTCTGGGTACCTCCCCACCGACCTCTGCTCCTGACCCAGCAAAGGTCCCACCTCTGGTTTCCAGCCTTACCTTGACCATCATCCCCAGTTTCCATCCCCTTCTCTTTTGGCTTTGCTTCCGTTTGTCCCCAGAAGAGGACAACAGTGCCCTTTGGCCCTGAAGTAGAGATCTGGCTGAGAAACCTCCAGAATGTACAGATTCTTAATCTTTATCTGTAATTGCTCATGTAGCCCACACATTTTTTTTTTCTTTCAAGAAGATCTGAGGCCAGCTGGTTAGTACTTGGTGCATGCCTGTGCTTTTTATCCCCAGAGTCTTAACTCACACTCTCCCTCTCCCCTCTCCCCTCTCCCCTCTCCC
>NW_021703775.1:6306685-6456300 GCF_005190385.1 Monodon monoceros
TTACTCCCACTTACCTTTAACAAGCTCCATGTAGATGGTCTCCCCTCTCCCCTCTCCCCTCTCCCCTCTCCCCTCTCCTTTTTTTTCTTATATAACCTTCCCTCTCTCATTTCTTTCCTCCTCCCTCCCCTCCCTCCCCTTCTTTATGAGCTTTATGAGCTGGGATGGTTGGCCTCTTGTCTCCGGGCTTCAGGGCAATGATGTACAAGAAGGGTGGCCCATCTACATAGAGCTTTTTAAAGCTAAGGCCCTGTATAAAAATGTAAAGGAAAAGAAAACCTTCAATATGAAGTATAGTCATGTTTTAATTAGAAGTAATATATTCTTTGACAGAGCTAAACAAACTTGTACTAAATATCCATGTAATACTATGCAAATAGCAATAAATAATAAAATAAGAGCTACTCATCACTAACAGCATCTCATCCATGTTCTCTCTAGTCTTCACGGTAACCTACCCCAGCCAGCAGATGAGGAAACCAAGACACAGTTGGGTCAAAACCCAGTTATGACGTTGGACGTAATGTCATTCCGATTTTAAAGCAAAGCATGTACTCTCTCCGTCTCTATCTTTTAGAGGATATCACAGCTCTGAAACTTTTTTTTTTGTAAATTGTGGTTCTTATTCTTGGTCAGTCTGCTGTGTCTGAGTGCTGGAGGGCTGGGAGGAGAGGGGCATGGTATTTTATATACTACATACGTAGCATCAACAAGCGCGTGGTTAGTTAAGAGCAAGGAGAAGTGCGACTAGGATGTCCTGTCTTCACAGCCAGGAGCTCAAGGAACACCCAACTTCAGGGAGGCTGACTTCTTAATCTCTTCTTACGAAGAGATTAACCTGGTAGCACCTCGTCCACCCAGTGCTCAGACACAGCGTCGGCAAATAAGCTGCGGTCCCAGCTGCAAATAAGCTTCGAACCAAGGAGCAAACACTGGTACAGGAACTAGACCAGCAGGAAAAGTTTAGATTATATCTGCAAGTGTTTATGAAGTTGGGGACTTCGAGTTCTGTTGAAGGGCTAGAGGAAAGCACAGTTTGTATTGCAAACTCTTGTGTTCTGGAGGGTCTCTGCATCTCTGAGGGCTGAGCAGGGACATGGGTGCCAGTGGAATTCAATTTGTACCGATGGTGCACCTGTTACAAAATAAGGGGCGGCAGACAAGAAGTGGAGTGTGGCAGACAGTGTCTGCCCTGAGGAGTCAGCAATGTAGTTGAAAAACTTGAAATCTGCTAGTTGGCTAGTTTCTAGTTGGTTACTTAAAAAAAATTTATTGGAATATAGTTGATTTACAGTGCTGTGGTAGTTTCAGGTGTACAGCAAAGTGAATCAGTTATACATATCCATATATCCACTCTTTTTCAGATTCTTTTCCCTTATAGGTTATTACAGAATACTGAGTAGAGTTCCCTGTGCTATACAGTAGGTCCTTGATGGTTATCTATTTTATATATAGCCGTGTGTATATGTTAATCCCAAGCTCCTAATTTATCCCTCCCTCCATGTTTCCCCTTTGGTAACCATAAGTTTGTTTTTGAAACCTGTGAGTCTGTCTCTGTTTTGTAAATAAGTTCATTTATATCATTTTAAAAATTAGATTCCACATATGAGTGATATCATGTGATATTTGTCTTTCTCTGTCTGACTGACTTCACTTCATATGGTAATCTCTGTGTCCATCCATGTTGCTGCAAATGGCATTATTTCATTCCTTTTTTATGGCTGAGTAATATTCCATTGTATATATGTACCACATCTTCTTTTCCCATTCCTCTCTTGATGGACACTTAGGTTGCTTCCATGTCTTGGCTATTGTATTAAACAGTGCTGCAGTGAACATTGGGGTGCATGTACCTTTTCAAATTATGGTTTTCTCCAGATATATGCCCAGGGGATTTAAGTATACTCTCTGTACATAACAGTTAACTTCATTTGACATAATATTATTCTCAATTTGATTGTTTAATCCTTTCACTGGGAGATGTTTGCAAGTCCACTTAACCCAGTTCAGTCTGCAGCACAGTGAGCCTGTGCCCTGTGTCATCATTTACGCCACTGATTAAAAACAAGACTTGATGCTGCAGCTGGGAGCAGGGCCCTCTGAGACATTGTTAGGTTTGCGCTTCTGGGTCAAGACCACGTCATGTGTACATACTCCTGTCGAGAGAATTCTCTGACTCAATGAAAGATGGAACTAATGGTCTCTAGGTCTCTTCCAGCTCTAAACAGATGATTTTGGTTCAAAATAATAAAAACAAGCCTTGTAAAAGCTTTGAGTTTGAGGTGCTGAAAAGTCTATCCAGTATTTTTTTTTTTTTTTTTTTTTTTTTTGTGGTATGCGGGCCTCTCACTGTTGTGGCCTCTCCCGTTGCGGAGCACAGGCTCCGGACGCGCAGGCTCAGCGGCCATGGCTCACGGGCCCAGCCGCTCCGCGGCATGTGGGATCTTCCCGGACCGGGGCACGAACCCGTGTCCCCTGCATCGGCAGGCGGACTCGCAACCACTGCGCCACCAGGGAAGCCCTCCAGTATGTTTTTTTTTTAATTTATTTTATTGAAGTGTAGTTGGTTTACAATGTTGTATTAATTTTTTGCTGTACAGCAACGTGATTCCATTATACATATATAATTTTCATATTCTTTTCCATTATGGTTTATCACAGGATACTACATAAAGTTCCCTTTGCTGTACAGTAGGACCTTGTTGTTTATCCATTTTATATATAATACTTTGCATCTGCTAATCCCCAACTCCCAATCCATCCCTCCCCCATCTCTCCTCCCCCTTGGCAACCACAGTTCTGTTCTCTATGTTTGAGTCTATTTCTGTTTTGTAGATAAATTCATTTGTGTCATATTTTAGGTTCCACATATAAGTTCTTTTGAGTATTTTGGATGGTATTTGTAGAACCTACAGCTTGACAAACCTGTACATTGATTTACAATATCTTCTACGTGCCAGCAGGAGCTGAACGCACCTGGCTTTAAGATGAAGGCTTTGGTGACTTAGCGCACCTCGTCCTAGCCCGTGACCTGACATTGTGATGCGCACTGAAGTTCTCTGAGCCAGTCTGTGCTATTTCCTAGTGGGAATGTGCAAAACATGTACATTTTGCTAATTGAAATGGTTATTTCAGAGAAATTTTCCCAGGGAATAACTTAGGGAAGGAAGACTGTGTTTCTGAGGGACAGAGTTGTTGACAGTACAAGCAGGAGCCAGGAAATGTGGAGAACTGGGCTAGAATCTCAGCAAAAGTCACCAACTGACTGGGTGTCCATGGGCGTTCCTTGAGCCTCTCTAGTTCTTATTTTCCTCTTGGATAAAATTGGAGGTTTGGCTGAAATTGTCTATCCAGCTTTAAGAATTCTGCAATGCTGGGTAGTGTTCAAGGAAAGGAAGTGTTTCCTCGTTGGTTTCTGTTAATGGAACAGATAATCTCAGGAGTGGAGGTGGTTGAGAATAGAGTTGGGAGACTAACCCCGTGCTTCCCCAAACTCCTAGGTCAGATTAGATCAGGAGGGAGGCGGTAACATGCTGAATTAGTTTCCCTATTGCATGGGGAGCAAATTCCCACAAACTGAGTAGCTTGAAACAGCACACATCTGTTTACAGTTCTGAAGGTCAGAGGGCCGAGACAGGTTTCACAGGGCTAGGATCAAGGTGTCGGCAGGATTGTGTTCCTTCTGGAGGCTCAGGGAGGATATGTCACCTTGCTTTTTCCAGCTGCTTGAGGCTTTCCACAATCCTTGACTCGTGGTGTCTTCCTCCACCTTCAAAGCCAGCAGCTGGGGGGCTTCCCTGGTGGTCCAGTGGTAAAGAATCTGCCTTCCAATGCAGGGACGCTAGTTTGATCCCTGGTCGGGGAACTATGATCCTACATGCCACGGGGCTACTGAGCTCACGCGCCACAACTACTGAGCTCATGCACCTCAACAAGCGAGCCCGCGTGCCGCAAACTAGAGAGCCTGTGCGCCACAACTAGAGAGAGAAAACCCGCACGCCACAGCTAGAGGGAAGCCCGGGCGCTGCAACTAGAGAAGCCTGCCTGCCGCAACTAAGACCCGATGCAGCCAAAAAAATAAAGGAAAATAAATAAATACAATAAATATTTAAAAGCCGGCAGCCACCCCATGCCGACCCCTGCTTCTCCAACCCCCCTTCTTCCTCCTTCTAAGGACCTTTGTGTTTAGGTTGGGTCCACTGAGATAATCCAGGAAAATCTCCCCAGCTCGAGATCCTTTTTTAATCCCTTCTGCAAAGCCCATTTTGCCCCATGAGGTAACATATTCACTGGTTCCTGGGATTAGGAGGTGGGCATTTTGGGGCCCATGATCTCACCTCCCACGCACCCCTGACGTTGATGACGTTGCACTGGCCCAGGAGACGAGGCTTCCCTCCTACGAAGGAAATACTGCTAGCAGATTAAATCATCTTTAGCATTCATGAGGGAGCTACAGCTGCACTGTTCCAGCCTCTTGGGCCACGGCAGGAAGTTTATTAAAAGGAAAAAGGGGAGAAAATGGGAAAAGAACTACACTGTCGGGAGGCAGTTATAGCAACTCACATGGCGTCAAAGGCAAGGCCTCCAGAAGGAGCGTCTACTACATACTCTGATTCAGTCATGCAGAGAAAGGGACAAATGAGTTCTGAGGCCCAGAACCACAGGTACTTTGAGGCTTGTCTCCTAGGAAATTTGATGTGAGATAGGAGGTTTTAGGTTCTCTGGGAGTTCAGCTGCATTGGCCACCTTGCACTTCATGTTGAGGTCTCATGTATTTACTTTCTGGTGGTGAGGCTTTTCTTTTTTTTTTTTTCTTTTTAAAGCACTGGGAAATTATCGAATCCTCTATGGGAAAGAAATTCCTGTATTCAGTCCGAAGGTGACACAGAAAGTGTTGATAGTTCCCTGCAGCAGAAGCCACGGCGAATTTGTGTTCTTCACGTCTCGGGGATGACATTTTAATTGTCACTGCATTAGATAAGAACTTATCTCCATTTGTAGTTAGAGGTGTAATTGAGGATGAGGCAGAGTTCGGGAGAACAAACTAGCTAGCGACCCTGAAGCCACATCTTTTTCCCCCCGTAAACTCCAGCCACTTTGTATCTGTGTCAATCAGAAGAAACTCAGTTGGTTCCAGAAGAAATTCTCTTTCTTCAGTCCATTCTTACTTTCTCATTTGCTTTGATGGAGGCATGCCAACCGGCCTCCAGACCAGACTAATGCCCCCCCCCCCCACCATGAGTGGTGGGGAAGCACTGACTGGGGTCTTAAGAAGGATTCTGGGTGGTGTGGGTGTGTCCAGTTAGCCAGCTGGTACTGGGGCTCCATAACCCAGACCCCAAGGCATTCTGACAGCCCAGCGCCTCCCAGGCCCGAAACGTCTTACGGAAGAGGGACGCCCAGAGAAGCGAGCAGTGGGTCAACTAGAACATGGTCTTCTGTGTTTGCTGTCATTCGAAACATCATCAGACAGATGTGCGCTGGGAAGTTGGCCAGAACCTATAAGGAAAAGTGAAAGCTGGAAACATTTATAAAATACCCGAATTGGAGATTTTCCCTAATTAAAGGGAAACTTCCTTAGTTATTTACCCAATTAACAGGGGTTTTGTTTTTTTACTTTTTTTTTTGGCTGCTGTTGTTGCCATGTCTAGAAATAGGATTATTCTGGTCTAACAATTTCTAGGAAATGTAGCTGCTTGTTCTCCAAGCTCTGTCTTGGTTGTGCTCCATGGAAGGGTGTTTGCAGCAAAGCATCTTACAGGGTGTCCTGAGACAGAGAAGCAAACAGCCCGGACAGTGTTCTGCTGCTCTTACTGTATGTTGCTTCCCTTCAGGTCTCAGGGCTCTAATATAAAGAAGAAGTGCCCCCCTCACTGGAGGGGCATGACTGTGGCCCCAGACTCGGTTGTTGTGCTTCTTGAGGACTTGTTTCCTAAGTGATCGTGGGTTGTTGTGCTTCTTGAGGACTTGTTTCCTAAGTGATCATGGTGTTTCCTAAGAGGGTTTTGGAAGAGGTGGATGGGGAGACAGCGTTGGTTGCCATGGTTTACCTGGGAGCCTTGACATTGAACTTCATCCAAGGCCAGCTTCTGTGTGCCTGCCACATGGGTCTTCTCTGAACTAGTCTCATCCCCTGCCAAGAACATGAGGAGTTAGCTCAGGTCATTCTTGTGAAAGCAAAGTATACTCCCTAGAGCCAAGAGCTCTGCCCTGCATTTCCTTTCTAGAGGGGTTATATTTATAGCTCATTGTCATATAATTAAGTGCTCTATTTACTGGCAGGAGTTAAGATCCTATAATGGTCCTTTTGAACATTTAAATTAGAAAATTTTTAACCTATTCAGGCATCCAGCTGCCTCTGCTTACCTTTTTCTCTACCAGCGATAATGGGGGTTTCAGTGTGCCTCCAAGCTGCAGTGACTGTTTGCAAAATATTCCTTCATTCTCTGAGGGCAGAGTTGGTGTGATCAGGATAAACAAGGTCAGTAGGCAGTCTCCCGGGCGTTTGTCCTTTAGTTCTTCCTGGTCGTTTAGCCTTGGGAAGGACCTCTGTAGCCTCAGATTGGATGCTGTTAAAGACACGTTGCCTCTTTGGTACCCCTCCGATTGAGAAGTCAGAGACACATCGGGCTTTAACTTCGTTTCGCACCAGGTAAAATGCGATAAAAGCACCTGCTAAAGCAGGGAACACTGTGAACAAGTTGCTGGGATGTGTTGACCTCCTTCAAGAGACAAATCTACTAACAAGCCATTTTTCAAGTCATCTCTGTCTTCATGTGGGGTTGACTCCACTGCGGATCAACTGTAAAAATATTGTTTAGCAAAACTGTCCTTATACGTACATGTAAGCACCAGGCATGTTATCATGATGATATTAACATAGCTGCCTTCCTAGGGATTGCTGCTCGGGAGGCCAGACGGTGGGATAGGAAATTCAGGCTTGGCCTTGCTGGACCTCTGCCGCGGGGAGAGGATGGGGTGGGGGGAGCGTAAAGGGTGAAAGTGCGCTGGGTCGGGGGTGGGGTGGGGTGGGGTGGGGCTTTGACTGGTGCAGGAGGAGAGCCAGGAGGCAGAAAAGTCCAGAAGCCCAGGAGGTGGGGAAGTTTCAAGGGTGAGGGGCAGCAGAGTCATAAGCTTACTCAGATCTGGAAAGCGGGTGTTGGATTGGGCGGCCATGCCTGAGACACTGACAGAACTACACGTGGAAACCAGGGCTCAGAGCCATTCAGTGTCTGATCCGTGGCCGAGCCAGGAGGGTCCTGGTAGTGGTCCTTCTTCTGGAATTTTCCACTCAGTCTCCTTTGTATTCATGAAGACTGGCTCCTTAGATATGACTCGTTCACAGTACCCCATTGTATATATGTTCTCATTTTATATAATTTAAATGTTTCTCATTTCATTTGTCTCTTTATTAGATATATATCATGGATGGAGTAAAATGCTTTCTGCGCATTAAGCTGCTTACTTACAAGTTTAAATTTAGATATAACACTTTAAGTGTTAAAAAAAACCACAAAAAACCCTGATGTCCGTGAAGTGGCCATCTGAAAGCTCTTGACAGCAGCCTTTGAATTGTAGACGGCCACCACGATTCTTCTAATTTTTAACTTCTGTGATACATGAACTTGCCTTTATTGTAGAAGAGGTTAGTGTCTTGTGTATCTGGCTCTAGGTTGTATATAGTATTTGACCAAATAACACATTCTGTTGACCTTATGGGTGAACAGAGACAGTGCACGGCTAGGGCTGCTGTGACAAAGTGCTGCAGACCGGAAGGCTTTAACCACAGAAATTTACGGCCTCACCTTGTGGGCAGGGCTTCTTAGGGCTGAGAGGGACAGTCTGTTCATGCCTCTCTCCTAGTTTCTCCTGGTTTGCTGGCAACACTTGGCTTGTGGACGCCTCACCCCCTTCTCTACTTTTATGTTGACCTGGAGTTCTCCCCGTGTGTAGGTCTGTGTCCAAATTTCCCTTTGTTGTAAGGACATCAGTCATAATGAATTAGGGCCCCACCCTACTCTGGCATGACCTCATCTTGACTGATTATATCTGCAAAGACCCTGTTTCCAGATAAGGTCACGTTCTGAGGTCCTTGGGGTTAGGGCTTCAATGTATGAATTTTGGGGGACACAGTTCAATCCATAGCAGACTACAGCAGAGTAAGATTCTCCAAGACTGGGGATTCTGTCTTCAACATTCAGACTTAAAGTGTTGGACGTTATCTTGCACTTCATTGAAAAATGACATTACACTGAAGTCCAGCAATACCTTATTCGTATTTAAATCAGCCAAGTCATTTAATATGGGAACAGACATGGGAACAAAAGGACCCAGTTAAAGTAAGAGTGGTGGCAGGAGAGAAGAAAATGAAGATCAAATGGCAAAGATAAAGAAAACACAAATGTGAGACAGCCATGATAGTTTATTTGGGGAGCATGTTTCAGATGGAATTTTCTGGGTGCAGAAAATCTGTGAAGTGTTCCAAGCACACTTTATTGTAATAAGACCCAGCAGGTCAATATTGGTGATACGGAGGATTCTTAGCATTCATGGCATTAGTCCCACGCTTAAGAAAAACAAAGGTGCAACTCTCAGGATGACTTTGGAGGTGTTTCAGTTCGTTGTTAACACCTCCCCTCCTGGTCTGAGAAGGGCACCGTCCCAGGGATTGCAGCCTTTATCGGCAGGAGGGGCCCCTCACAGTGTGGCCCAGCCAGCAGCCTGCCCCAGCCCTGCTCAGGACTGCCCCCTCCACGGCTCGTGCTCTCCACGGGTCCACAGCGTGTTCCCTTGAAGGCCAGTGGGTCACTTGGAGCACATCCCCTGCACGTGGACACGGGGAGAATGAGCCAAAATGTCTCATTCTGTGGTTAAAATAGAGGTGATTTTTTAGCCTTCCCATCTCGTAGACTAGAAAGCTCCAATTTTTAGCAACTCTTCTCTGGTCTGTACTAACAGGCATCAGAAGGCATAAAAATACATGATAAATGCTGTTTAGTTGAGCAAACTGGATTTACAGACTGTCCTACCTGCGGACAACCACACCTGCTGGGCAGTGGGTGCCTTGAATCTGTACTCATTGAGGCTCTGAGACGGGGAGAGTGTCTCCACAGGAAACAGGGAGAGAGAAGAAGGAAAATCATGTCACAGTCACGGTGTCTTAGAGAAAGGCCCAGGCCATTTACCGCGTCATTGGGTATTTGTGGCTAGTTCTGCTGAACGCCTTCTAACACCCACGCAAACAGCAGCCCCTTTGAAAGAAGACCCTGATACGGAACCACATCATTGATCCAGTTCAGGCTGGAGCTTTCTTTCTTTAGAGGAGGGGCCTCACAGAATCACACTCCTTCCCTCCACATATGTTTCAAGGATCGATAAATGTGTGTTCTCTATTGCACTGGGACTGTTCCTTCAAACCTAAGTCCATATTTGTAGAGTGTGGCCTTATGGAGTCATTTCATTCATAGATGGTCTAGTGTACATCTCACAGTGCATGTTTTGTACACTGTTCACGTAAAAACTCGGAATGCAGAGCTTTGAACCCCTCCTATATCTTTTATACTTTCATTGAAAGATATCTCAGACTTTTCTCCTGTCAGTCATTTTTGGTTTTAAAAACGTTTTCAATTTCAACTGTGATGACAGTTCCGGAATTTAAAAGCTTCTGCCCACATTCTGTTTCTGTTTCTTTTTAGAAAAAGGTCAAATACTATTAGACCACCGTTGATAAAAATGAATTTACATTAGTAGATTGCAGTATGTTTCAAGTCCAGTGTTTCAATGCTATGACTTCTAAAATGTAGAGTCCTTTTAAACAAATATTGGAGCACCTACACTCTGCTGGGCAAGAGTATATCTATAATTTTATTCTATTATGTACTCTTGTATGTTAAAAATGTTCATTTCTATCAGTAACTTTAAGACAGAAAGTCAGAAACAATATGTTCCATTTTAAGGAAAACCTCATTTATTTATTTATTTATTTATTTATTTTTGTGGTACGCGGGCCTCTCACTGCTGTGGCCTCTCCCGTTGCGGGGCACAGGCTCAGCGGCCATGGCTCACGGGCCCAGCCGCTCCGCGGCATGTGGGATCCTCCCGGACCGGGGCACGAACCCGTGTCCCCTGCATCGGCAGGCGGACTCTCAACCACTGCGCCACCAGGGAAGCCCAAAAACCTCATTTATTAAAATTAAAAACGATCAAACAGGTACACTAGAGATTGCGATTTGCAATACGAAAAGACTTTGCCAAAAACCGTCCTCAGGGCACTGAGGATAATTACTTCATTCAACAAATCTTGACTGAGCATCTACACTGAGTCGGATGCTTCCAATGCTGTGACAGAAGTGGGCACAGAGATTCTCAGGGGCCATGGCCAATGAAGATCAGGCAGAAAAGATAATGCATTTCTAAAATTACCACGTATGGAACAAGGTGAAAATATAACTGCTGATTAGAAGTCAATATATCACTTTCCAAGAACACAGCTGTAAAGTGATGAACTGTGTAGTCATTCAGGGGAAGCAGAGGACAAACATAGATGAAAGGCAGGGATTCGATCTCAGTCACGAACAGGAAAGTGGACCCAGGGCATCAAACGACTGCTGTAAAAAGTGGTGTATCTTCTGAAAATGCTCAGATTTCTGCTTAACAACAGTTCCAGCAACTATGATTTCACATCTGTTAGTCAGCCGGTTTTAATCTGCAGAAGGTGAAGTGATTGACAGTTTCTTGTTCTCATGTACAGATCAGCTGCTTGGAGTTTAACCTTTAGGAGTGCTTAAATGACCACGCTTTACCACTTTTTTTTTTTGTATAAAACCACCCAAACAGAAACAGTCTAATAACTCGCAACGAGGGATGCAGAAATCCAGGAGACATTTTTTCACTCGATATAAATTGCTCCAATTACCTCCTTTCTTCCTTTCTGTCTGGGGGTATTTTAACTCTCACCCTAGAGTCTAGAGGCAACTTTACAGTTAAAGAATGGGAGCCATTTGCGGCAATAGAAACGACAGAACGGCATAATTCTTCCACTTCAACGCCTTGCAGGATTTCAAAGGAGTGAGTGTGACTGCCTGATAAAGGAAAGAAGAGAAATGGGGTCTTTTATCTTTTACCTGAGTATGTGGGAATAAATATGAGTTTTCAAGTTTGTACAGAATTTATAGCTTAAGCTTCTAATTGTTATAAAAGAGCAAAAATTCACAGGCTTTATGTAGTACTGCATTCGGCTTTTACATGCATCTCTATGTGAAATTAAGGTAATACTCACACGGGTGAGGCATTGTTTTCAACTGATTCAACTACTCTTGCATCAGATTTCATCCATGTTGCGTGAAGGATGGGGAAACAGGCTAAAAAAAGGAGATGGCTAAACAGTCACTCTACGTAAGCCATACGGTCCTCATTTTTAGTCAATGAATGCTCTTAAGCTTGATCTTGTACTACAGAGAACACATTTTTTTAAGGGACTGTGCATGTTGACTAGATATAGGTGCTATGCTAAGTGTTTTACATTTGTCATCCTTTTTAAATATCTTTATGACTCATGTAGGCAAAAGCTAACATTAATCCTATTTCACAAATGAAGGTGTAGGCTAAAAAAGTTTATCCCTGGCTCTCCAAATTGGGACGCTTTTTAAAAACAGAGATTCTTGGACCTACTTCTGGAGAGCAGGATTTAGAAGTTCTAGAGTATAGATGGGAGTATCTTTACGGCTAAGTCGTTTCCCCAGCTGGTTCTACTAAACATCCAGGTTCGGAGGCCACACTTGGTTGGAGGAGCCACCTCGTGTCACACAGTTAAGAGATGGTAGCACCAAGACTGGACTCAGGCCTCTGTGACCGCAGGGCTCATCCTCTGGAGGTGACCGTCGTGGGGCCTGAGCAGAGGCATTTGAAAACCACCATCAAACCCTAGCATTTGAAGGAATCCACGCTTTGATCGTGTCTGGCGTCTTTCTCCCTGTGGGAGTGTCCTCCGGACACCCTTGAGGGTGGGCATCTGAACCTCCAGTTTGCTGGCGGCCCTTGCTGTGGCGGAGAGCTTCTGATTGTTAGCAAGCTCTCTTGGCCCTGGGCATGCATATTCCTGTCTGTCAGTTACTGGCTTTGCCTTCTGGAGCTATCCAGGGTAAATCGAGCCCTCCTTCGGCACGACAGCCTTTGTGCTATTCAGATCATCCCAGCTTCTTCCTTCTGAGGCTTTCCTACTCTGGGCTAACTGTGTCCGGTGCCAGGTCTGAACCCCCCGCCAAAGAAATCCCACCATAACCCCCGCAAACAACCAAGGTGTCAACCACAGAAGCTCCCCAGCGTGATGGGAAGGGTGTGTGGTGTGTCTCTTTCTCCCCAGGATGGGATCATCTCTCTCTCTCTCTCTTTTTTTTTTTAAATTAATTTTTATTGGAGTATAGTTGATTTACAATGTTGTGTTACTTTTAGGTGTACAGCAAAGTGAATCAGTTATACATATATCCACTCTTTTTTAGATTCTGTTCCCATATAGGTCATCACAGAGTATTGAATAGAGTTCCCTGTGCTGTACAGTAGGTCCTTATTAGTTATCTGTTTTATATATAGTAGTGTGTGTATGTCCATCCCAATCTCCCAATTTATCCCTCCCCCCTCTTTCCCCCTTGGTAACCATACATTTGTTTTCTACATCTGTGACCCTATTTCTCTTTTGTAAATAGGTTCATTTATACCGTTTTTTTTTAGATTCCACGTATAAGCGATATCATCTGGTATTTGTCTTTGTCTGTCTGACTTACTCACTCATCTCTTAGCTTCCCCAGACCCACAGTTAATTTTCTTTTCTTCTTTATCACTTAGCTCTGTATCAGAATTTGGACACTTGGTCGTTGTTTATAACACAAATCTGAACCTGGCTTGTCAAAAGCAATCACTCACATTCCAGGGCAGAGATAGGCAGGATTTAGAAGAACAGAACTGGGGGCGTTAAGAGAGGAGTTAGCTGTGCCGAAGCAGCAGGCATCTCAGGTCCATGTGGCCTGCGGTCTCGTGGCCTCTGCAGCACCAGGCCAACCTTTCCAGAAGAACGGACTGTTCCTGACCAGCTCCTCCATTGGAGGAAAAGCAAACATATTTTTCTCCTACATTAAACCCTTCAGCCCTTTGTGTTTAAACTCTTTCCCATCTTGTTTGAACTATTTTTTTTTTGGAACAAACATTTATTGTAGGCCATGTAAATAACAGCTGACACTCCGTGTTGACTTTTCTCTAACTCTTCTGAGCTGTCTGTCATTTAGTTAGCTGGGAGTTGGGAGACCTGAATTCATGTCTCTCCACCTTGTTACCAATTTAGAGTTTAGACAAGTCTTTTAATTCTCTGGGCCAAAGTTCTTCTGCTAAATAGGGTTAATAAGTATCCTTGCCCTACCTTGTGAGGAGGGGTGCTAATAATATTGCCTACCCAGAGTCTTGAGATATCTGGAGAAGTGGGTTACATAAAACAATGTGATGCTGTTGTGAATATTTAGTCGCCATTGTTCTTAATGCCACTGTTGGCTTATCCATGGAGTTTAGACTCTTTTTCTAGCGGACTATTTTGTTTCTTATTTTGCTGTGGCTCTTAGTTTAAACAGGGTGGAGTTGTCAGAAATATTTACCAGAAAATTCTGACCTTGCAGGGAACAGACAGATCACTCAGAAACAACTCTCTTAATTGATCTCAGATGAGCTTGAAGAAGGGCGTGTGTGCAGGCATACACGCATACTCGGGCCTGTGTGCTGGCTCCGTTTGTACTCAGGAAGGAAACAGATAAGAGACTGCTTCCCCTGCAGATTATCCAGCTCTTTCCTTGGCTGTAGACTGGACTCTAAGAAGTAAACTCTTTATACATCTCCCAGGGGGCGGGGGATTTATGATTATCCGTCTGGCTTTTTGGGTAGCGCCATTTTTAACTAAGCAAAAGTATGAACAGATCTTCAAGTTTCCTGGTTGAGAGGGAAAGAATTATGGGTAGGAGGGTTTGGGTAGGAGGGTTTAGGTGAAGATATAAGTCAACGAACTGCACTTGCCCATGATCATGAGCAGTATTGCCTTCACGGAGTCTGTCACCCTGGAGTTGAAGATATGAATAAAAGTGTTATCTTTCTCCAGGTTCCATTTGTCGAAGCTCTCAGACCGTCATCAGGTTTTCTGAAGATCTGTGCCCCGTTTTCCCCTCTGTAAAACATCCATATCAGACAGTATTTTCTCTAGCTTTCCTTGCAGAGATGCTGTGGGGATTAGTTAATAGATCACTAGCACATGCTTTGAAAATCAGATGGTACTTCAGACATGATAAACATTTTTTGGTCCTCATTTGGAGTAGAAAAGATCTCTCATTTCTTCCAAGTAATTTTAAGAAGATGGAAGAGGGAATGTTCTTCCTCTTGCAGTGATGCACTGCTTAGGTCATCATGTATTAACATGTAGTCATTATAAGTGGAGAAATAAATGAGCCCTCACTGGGTCTGCCAGAACTTTCTACCACAGACCATTACAAACACATTTCAGTCTAATCAACATCTAGTAACTGTATGTCTACAATGTGCTGATTAGAATATTTAACTGTGCAATAAGAGTTAATAAAATACGTCTAAGAAGTGGAAAATAAGATTGGAAGTGGCATTTTAGACCTTATTCAGTGGCACAGGACAGAAAAGGGTGTGGAAACCAAGTTGGGCTCATTTCCTGTGTCTATTTGCCACTGGCTCCTTCGTTACTAAACATTTGTACATATTTGGATAGCACCCCTTCCCCCCAAATACTCTACTCTCAGTTTGATTCAATACTATTTTGTCATTTTATGTTACGTGGAAATTTCAGGATTCACTTTCAAAATAAATAATAAATGAGTTATAATTATAATTCGTTGATTTCTTGCTGGCTTTTTTTCTTGTAAGACAGATTGCATTGATTTCCTGTTTCCTTCCCCTCAAAAGGGACTAACCCCCAAAATATCTGGAGGTGTGTGTTTTTTTTTTTTTTTTTTTTTAACTACAAGTGAACTCCTGTTTAGCAATATTGACTACAAACGTGCCGCATGGGAATTTCACCACTGTATAATTCCCTTTGTCATGTCTTCTCTTGCTTAACCAGTGTATATAATCACGGATTTCTAAGTGTGAGCTGTAGTAATGTCAGCTGTCTGCTGACATGATTGGAGAACTTATTATGAAATGAAGTTAATTTTCTATCTTCTTTTCTTGGGAACTCTTTTACACTTAATCTTAAGCAGATAAGTGACATAAAAGACCAAGTCACTTGAAGATAACGCATTAAGAAATTGCTGATTGATGAGCTCATGCTTATCTAATTTTGTTTTAAAAAGATCTCAGTATATCTTTCGAGACTAGATTTTTGAGTGGAAGAACAAAAATACTCTAGGATAGGTGGATAAGATACCAGAAGAAGGAAAATTAAAGGGCTCTGACTATATGTTCTCTCTCCAAAAATTATTTTAATATTTAATCCTGGAATTCATGTTTTAGTCATGGTTGTCAGTTGTGGAAAATATTATTTGCATTAATAGGGTTTTTTTGGGTTTGTTTTTAAATTTTATTTATTTTTGACTGCATTGGGTCTTGGTTGCCGTGCACGGGCTTTCTCTAGTTGTGGCGAGCGGGGGCTACTCTTCATTGAGGTCCGTGGGCTTCTCATTGCGGCAGCTTCTCTTGTTGTGGAGCACGGGCTCCAGGCACGTGGGCTTCAGTAATTGTGGCACGTGGGCTCAGTAGTTGTGGCACACGGGCTTAGTTGCTCCGCGGCATGTGGGATCTTCCTGGACCAGGGCTTGAACCTGTGTCCCCTGTGTTGGCAGGCGGATTCTTAACCACTGTGTCACCAGGGAAGCCTGGCTTAATAGTTTTAATTAAAATAAATGTTTGTGTTTGAGGCAGAAACAGTTTATGTTGTAAGAGGAAACAACAACATTTTAGGCATCTCTTTCTTTGCCGGATTTTCTTTTAGAGATAATGATCTTTTGGGCTGCTTTCCATAAATATGCATATCATACTCGTGTTTCTGTTTAAACGCATGCATGAGTAAGAAGCAGTGAATTTGATTAACTTTATTAACCATAAATAATGAAGTGGACTCTTTTACATTAACCCTTATTGTGTATCAGCCTTTAGACATTTGGCTATCTGGACAAGCAATCATTTATATCCTTTTAAAAAATATTTATTGTATCTTTGACTAATTGCTTCTTATCCAGCTTAAAGCCTTTTGCAGGGGTACCATTTGTTAAAACACAGCCAGAAGCAGGCAGAGCGGTGTCATTTTTCAAAAATTTAGTGTCATTTTTATGGACAAATAACACTTGTAAATGATGGATAATAGCCAGCGGGATGCCACATGGTATAAAATGTGCATGAATTATATTTTCTGGGAGTTAAGAGGTTAACTTGTCTGTGAACTAATTGAGGAGCTTTATGGTAGATGCGGAATGCTGTGTGCACATTATTGGCAAGACTTAAACCAGCTGAAAAGGGGAATTTCCTTCCCTTGGGTATTTTTCATTATCTCATCCTCTTTTCTGGCTAGCTGATGTATAAAGAGAGCATCTCATCGTAATGCATCTGTAGGATTTATAAAAGAGTAGATGCTGTTCACAACGAGTTGGCAGGTGAATACGTTGCTTATTAGAATAGAAGTAGAAGTGGAGGTGAGTGCAGGCATCGAAATTATCCTGCACAATGATTATTTTTGTATTTACACAGGCCACATGCATCAAGCCACCTGTGGTTTCCATCCATGGGAAGACAAATGGTGGGAGATAGTCTTGATTTCTTCTGCAGCTTGCACTATAGAAGTAATAAGAATTTAACACACACTTCGCATTGAGGAAGGCTAACTCACGAGTCTTTTTTTTTTTTTTTTTTTTTAATTAATTTATTTTTGGCTGCGTTGGGTCTTCGTTTCTGTGCTAGGGCTTTCTCTAGTTGTGGCGAGTGGGGGCCACTCTTCATTGCGGTACGTGGGCCTCTCACTGTTGCGGCCTCTCTTGTTGCGGAGCACAGGCTCCAGACGTGCAGGCTCAGTAGTTGTGGCTCCTGGGCCTAGCCGCTCCGCGGCATGTGGGATCTTCCCAGAAGGGCTTGAACCCGTGTCCCCTGCATTGGCAGGCGGATTCTTAACCACTGCGCCACCAGGGAAGCCCACGAGTCTGTTTTTATACCCTTTTACACTGGACATTTGGGTTAGTAGAAAACACGCTGTCTCAAATTGGTAGCAGTTGGAATGGATGATCAAGTATACGTATAGCTGATTCACTTCGTTGTACAGCAGAAACTAACACAACATTGTAAAGCAGTTATACGCCAATAAGAAAAAATAGGTTAATAAACACTTGAGAAACTTCATTCATCCAAAGGTAAGACTTTTCCTGCCCGAGGCATGGTTGTGGGCATCCATCCTCGTTATGGGAGAGGAGGTGTGTTTGGTGCCTTTTTCATTTCCCCCCTGTGTTCTAACTGCCCTTTCTCATTGGGTTTGTGTTGGGAAAGAAAAGGAGTTGAGGAAAGGAAGGTACTTTAATTGTGAGAAATACAGAGGATTTCTTACCTGACCGGTCTGGTCAAAAGCTGGCTCTGTATTTTCTGGGCTAAGCTGCCATCTTCTCTTTATCTTGGGTGCTTTTCAATTTTAGTACAATATGTCTAGGTTGGATTTCTTTTTATTTACCGCGATTAGTATATCTGTGGATTCATGTCTTATCACCTCTGGGAAAGTCTCAGTTATTATCTCCTTGAATACGTATTCGCTTTCCTCCATCCTTTCTATTCTTTTCTTCAGGACTGTGATTAGACTGACTTTAGACCCTTCTCATCGTATTCTCCGTATCAGCTGATGTCTCTCTTGTGTGTTTTCACCTCCTGGTCTCTCTGAATCGCCTTTCAGGTCTCATCTTTTTCAGCTCTTCCTTCCTCAGTTCTTTTCAGTTTTGACTAATATGCTGTATAATGTTGCTAGTGATTTTAAAAATTCCAGTAATTACTGTTTTTATTTTTAAATGTTTTACTTGGTTCTTTTAAAATCTGTCTCATCATTTTTAAAAATTGTGATAAAATACACGTAAAATTTACAAACATCTTAACATGTGCTAAGTGTACAGTTCGGTTAGTGCTAAGTACATTCATGTTGTTGTGTAGCCCGTCTCCAGAATTCTCTCCATCTTGCAAAACTGGAACTGCCCAGTCATTTTTGATAGTAACTTGTCACTTGCTTATTCTTGCGATTCTGTCTTTTGCTTCTGTAATACTTAATATGTAGTTACTTTCTAGTCTGGGCCTGGTAGCTGAAACATCTGAAGTGCATTGTTATCTAAATCTGTTGTTTGTCGTTTCTTCTGCCTCTCGCTCATGGTGTTGCTTTGTTTCCATGTGTATTTAGGAAGCCTTGATTGCTAGCTTATATTTGGTTGATCTTAATCTATAGGAAAGCCCATGGGGCCTAAAGCATGCTTTCCTAGGAGGGTGTTTGCTTTTGCTTCTGCAGGTAGCCTTGAGTGCTGCTGTCCTGAGACCAATTTCACCCCCTTCTCAGTGCCCCGGTGGAACCCAGCCGTTTCCCTTTAGCTTTCCTACCGAGCCCAGACTTAACGCCCTCCCGAAGGCTGCCTAGAAAGCAACGCTGTACCTCACAGGACCTTCCCCGTTTTTGAGCTCACTGCCCAGGGTTTTTTTCTTCATTTGTTTGCTTTTACCTTTGTGCCCCTTGGCAATTTTTCTTGTTTCTTCTGAGCCCAACAGACTATAATTGTCATTTATTCAGGATCTGATTGTTTTACTGGTAGACTCCCAGAGCTACCATATAGCTAGTCTACCTACTTTGGGAAGCCTTAGCTGATTTTAAAGCCACTTTCACTTGGGTGTTCTTTTGGCTCCCCTGCTGGGCCAGCATCCTTGCTGGGGCAGCCTTTTCCTTCAGCTGCGCCCAAGTCTCGCACGGATTCTGATTTTTACGGAGGTCTGCTCCGTCCAGACCCTGTTGGGGGTCACTTCATCCCCTGGAAAAAGCCTCAGGGTGACCTCCGGCCATCATGCCCACCATAAATTCCATGTTTGGCTCCCCAGGTTGAGGCCCCTTTGTTCCACTTTGGAGTGGCTGTGAGGGTGCAGGTATTGCTGAGCAGTTCGAGCTGGCCTTCAGGTGGGGGTCAGCGTCCCATCCAGTAGGCCCCCTGGCTCTAGGGAAACCTCATCAACGGCTGTGCTTTTCTGCTTGGAGCTTCTCCGATGAGACTTGAAGTGAGAGTGGACGATCCACGGACCTTCCACCTGACCTTGCTACCCCTAACCGAACCCCAGTGGCGGCAGTGGTGATAATCACAGCACAGCTTTTTTTCCTCAGAAGAAATAGGAAATTCTCTCCTGACCTCCTTTTTTATTTTTTATTATTTTTTTTACTTAGAGTAGGCAGAGGGTATAAAAACTCATGAAATAGTTGTGATACATTAACCTTGAAAAGTTCCTCTGAGAAGCCTGACACCTCACTTTGGAACTATGTATATACCTGTTGTGACTTGGGAACTCATTGGAAACTTGCAGTTTAGTAACTGTCCATATGAACATATACAGACTGTGTCACCTCCTCTCTCACAGGATAGCTTTTCTACTTCCTCTCACCTCCCTTTGTTTGTTAAGCATCCTCTAGAGTGGAACGGATTTCCGACTTTTCTCCGCAAGCTGGTTGGTTCACTTTTTTATTACCTTGTAGAAAGTACCTCTTACCCACTGAGATTCCGAGACCCAAGAAGAATGAGCAGTGAGCCCTCAGAACCCCTACAGGGTCACTACCAAACAGGACAGGGCAGTACATGCTCATTTGGCATGTTTTATTTTTTTTTAAATGTCATGACAGATTAACCCCATTAAAAACTACGATTATGTTTATATAGCTCCGCCCACCAAGGAAGTGGAGTTTAACTCCCCATGCCTGGAGTGTGGGCTGCTTTTTGTGACTTACTCCAAAGAGCAGTTTATGGTGAGGGTGGGGGAATAAGTTTGCGGTGGAGAAACCTGGTGGTTGCTTCCTCAGCCAGGCAGTCAGGGTCAGTGTCAGCAGTGGTAAGTCATGTGATAGCACCTGTCCTTGATGAGACGTGAGAAGAAGGGCACTTCACCTCTGTGGTCTTCTCCTAAAAACCCATCATGTCAGTCTGAGGATGAGAAAGGCATCAGTAAAACCCAAACTGAGGGGCATTATACAAAGTGCCTGACTGGTATGCCTCAAAACTGTCAAGGTCATCAAAAACAAGGAAGGTCTGAGAAGCTGTCCCAGACCAGAGGCGGTGAAGGAGCTGTGACTACAGACTGTAATGTGATGGGATCCTGGAAGAGAAAAAAGGATGTCAGGGGGTGGCATTTAGTTAATAGCAGTGTACCAGTGTTGGTTCCTTTGTTGTGACAGGTGTACACAGTAATGTAAGATGTGAACAGTAGGGTCATCTGGGTGATGGAGAATACAAACGACTCTCTGTACTAGCTGTCTAGCTTTTTTTTCTTACATCTAAAACTATTGTAAAACAAGTGTATTTCAATCAAAAATTGAAAATAAATATAATTAAACAAACATAGGTATTTAAACAATTTTCCTAATAGCTCTGAGAAGTATTCTGTGTGTTTTATCTGTACTTCAACCAAACCTTTGACCACCTTCTAGAAGAGATGGGAAATTGTGGAGGAAATGTGGCACCCTTACGTGGACAGCATTTAGCGCCGCGGTTAAGGGCACAGTCTTTGGAGCCAAACCAACTGGGTTTGAAGCCCAGTTTCATTCCTTGTAGCTGTGTGACCTCAGGCAAATGAACACTCTGCCTCAGTATCCCCATCTGTAAGATTTCTGTCCCACACTGGGAGATTGTGAGGACTAATGAGGAAACACACAGAAGGCTTACCTGGTGGGTACCACGCCCCTGTGTGCCACCAGGACTTTCACTGTTTCATCCAACATTTTTACTACCTATCAAATGATGATAACCGTGACAAGTGGGTGGGTAACAGGATGGCAGGCAGGTTAGAATGACATTATTTGTTCTCAGAGGCCAGTGTTGAAGTGAACAAGGACGGAGCGTGTGTTTCCCACTTTGTTCGGTAATAACATCATCAGCTGTGTCTCCTGGACCCTCTGGGTGCTCTTTAAATATTGATGAATGGATCAGATGAATACATTTAGTTGTGTGTGTTTTGCGTTTGTGGTCATGCAGGACTTAATTTATTTATGATTTTAAGGAAACACATCGTATGGCTGGGGTCGTAAAGCATGTCCTGTGGATGCTGCTGTGTTTCATGCCAGAAAAGCTTTCATCGTCCTCTTCAGAGACACTTGCAGGGCATCAGGGCCAGATCCTGGGCCATCTTCTTGCGGTCCTGACATCTGGCTTGTTGGCTGACTCTTCAGCCAGAGGGGAGCCTTGATGTGGCCTCTGGATCAAAATTAGCTCTCGTTTTCTCATTGCCCTTTTGTTAACTTGCCTTGATTTAGAAGAACGGACAGACACTTCAAAAAAAAGTTTTATTGAGATATAACTCACACACCATACAACTCATCCACATAAAGTGTGTTCACACTGTGCGGTCCTCAGCACAGTCAATTTTGGACCATTTTTACGACCCCCAGAAGAAATCCTGTACCCTGTAGCTATCACCCCCCAAATTCCCCACTACCCCCACCCCTAAAAAAATCACGAAACTACTTTCTTGTCTCTACAGATTTGCCTGTTCTATCCCTTTCATATAAATGGGATTATATAATGTGTGGCCATTTGTGTTTGATTTATTTTGCTTAGCATAACGTTTTCAGGGTTCATCCAAGTTGTAGCACTTATCAGTACTTAATTCCTTTTTATTGCTGAGTAGTATTCCATCGAACGTATAGACCACCTTTTATTTATCCCTTCATCTGTTGATGAACATTTGAGTTGTTTGCACTTTTTGGCTGTTACAGAAATGTCGCTTTGAGCATTTGTATACAGGTTTTTGTGTGAATATGTATTCTCAGTTTTCTTGGGTGTGTACCTGAAAGGGGACTTGGTGGTCCAGATGTTGTAATGCTATGTTTGACGGGTTGAGGAGCTGCCAGACTGTTCTCCAAAGTGGCTGCATCATTGTATATCCCGCCAGTAGTGTATGAGGGCTCTGATTCCTCCGTAGGCTTGCCAACTATTGTTATGATCTGTCTTTTTCATTATAGGTGTCCTAGTGCTTGTGAAGTGGTAGCTCACTGTGTTGTGATTGGCATTTCCCTAATGACTAAGGATGTTGAACACTTTTTCCATGTGCTTATTGGCCATTTAAATATCTTCTTTGGAGAAAAGTTTGTACAGATTCTTTCCCCATTTTAAAATAGGTTATTTTTCTTTTTCTGAGTTGCCAGAATTCTTTGTAATTCTGGATATAAGTCCCTTAATCAGACATATGATTTGCAAATAATTTCTCTAATTCAGCGTGTCTTTGAAACACACAAGGTTTTAATGTTGATGAAATCTACTTTGTTTTTTGTTGTTGTTACTTATACTTTTGGTGTCATATCTAAGAAAGCTTTGCTAATCAAGGTCATGAAGAGTTACAACCGTATTTTCTAAGAGTTTTAAAATAGTTGTAGCTCTTACATTTAGGTCTGTGATCTATTTTGAGCTAATTTTGGTATGAGGAAGAGATCTCTTGCTTTCTCTCTGGATGGGGGCGGGGGCTGTCTGTAGTTTTGGTTTGAGTTACAAGACCAGCTTCGATCAAAAGCCTGGGGTGCTGAGTCTATAATGAGCTTCTGTGGGCAGAAACATTGTACATGTGTTGTTGCATTTTTGTTGCTGGGAGAAAAGTGTGTTCTGTATGAGCCCTCATGGGAGGGAAAGAGGATAGGAAGCCTTGGCGGGGATTCCTCCAGACTCCCCTCTATCTTTCCCTTGTGATCCAGCTTTGTATCCTTCCTGCACGGCTGTAATACATCTAGTTATGAGTGTAACTCTACTGAGTCCATGTCCTTTCAGCAAATATCTGAACGTTGGTGGCGGTCCTAGGGCTCCCCAACACGGGGTCCAGTTTCATTCTCTTGCACGTGGATATCCAGTTGTTCTAGCATCATTTGTTGAAAGAAGACATATAGTTTCAAAGAGAAATTTAACTTCTGAAAGCTCAAGCTTAAGGACGCCAAATGTCTTAATACAAGGTCACACATGGGACAAGTATGTGGACTAGTATAGCCTGTTGGTCAGTTCAGCCTGCTGTAACAAAAGTCCCATAGACTGAGTGGCTTAAACAAGAGACGTTTATCCCTCACAGTTCTGAAGGCTGGGAAGTCCAAGATCAGGTGCCAGCTGTTTCCTCTTCCTGGTTTGTGGATGGATGTCTTCTTGCTGTATCCTCACTTGGTGGGGAGAGAGAGGGCTCAGGTCTCTTCCTCTTCTTATAAGGGCACTAATCCCATCATAGAAGCCTCACCCTCATGACCTCAGCTACTCCTTATCACCTCCCAAAGGGCCCACCTCCAAATACTATCCCACTGGGGATTAGAGTTTCACCATATGCACAAACATTCAGTCCATAGCAGGACCCCATCTTCTAAATTCAGGACCAACTCTGGGCCACTTCACGGTGTTTACTCACTTTCTCTCTGGTACACAGGATGTGTCAAAAATGATACATTTCCTGAGTTTGCTGGATGTATATAATTCCTTGTAATTCCCTGCTTCAGGCTACCTGCCTTGTGTCTGTTTTGTACGTCTTGTGTAAAAAGCAGCCTTGGATATCTGACTTTCATCATCCAAATTGCCGGTTAAAGGTCAGCCATCCACCTAATCAACAAGGCTCATAGATTTCTCCAAAATGCAAGTAAATCTTACTCTTTTGCTTTTTTCCTGGAGGCTTTTTGTTTTTCAACTGCGTCTAAAACCAGGCTTGGATTGTCTTCATAAGAAAATAGCATGGTATGTCTGGAAGAGCATGAACTTTGGGTACAGGAGAACTGGGGTGAACTGTCGTCCTGCCGTTTACCAGTTAGGCACCCATCGAGTCCTCTGAGCCTCTCTCTCCAGCAGAATTGTTGAGAGGGATACGTGAGGTAGCATGTACGAAATGCCTGGTATGTCATTTCCTGGCGTATGGTGGTTCACGCAGTAAGGGCTTGCTAGTTCTGTAGTTGATGCTGAAACCCCAGGTATCACTCATTTTTTTTCCTGTGTGGGCCTTTTTCTAATACCCTTACTCGAATATGCCTTCAGACAGTCTTCTTCTCTGGTCTCTTGTACGTGTGTTGTTGCATTTTTGTTGCAATGTAGTCATTGCATTTTCTAGTTGGTGTGATTTACTCTCCATCCTTGGGAGTTGAAATCCCCCAAGTTTTGGGGGTGTGTTCCCAAGGGAACCATGCATTTATCCTGATTCCAGGGAATAGTGATGCTGAGGGATTCGTGGAATATACGTTTGCATTCCTGCCAGAGCAGTTCATGTTAGGTAGGTTATTAATGCAGGTTGCTTCTTTGCCAGGGGAGAAACTTCCTCTGAGGAGCCCAGCTTTCCAGGGAAGACATAGACTTCTTCAACGAGACGGGAGAGACTTTACAAGATCGTGGGGAGGTAGAGTTGAGGGAATGAATATCTTTGATAATGATGCTCTTAATAGTAGGTCACACTGAGCATTTACTCTGTGACATGAGTGCTGTGCTAAGGGCTGAAACCAGGTGGGTAAGCATTTAATAGGTACGAAGATTCCATTGAGTCGAGAGTTAGAGACTGAATGACTTGGCTGAGGTCACACAGCTAGTAAATGGCAGGTCCAGGAAGTGAACCCAGCTTGGCTATAGAGACTTCACACTCTTTTTCTTGAGTGGGTGAGAGACCTGGGAAGCCAGCAAGTCTATGAAACGCTGTCTGCCTCCATTTCTTGTGCTTTTTCCCAGGAACCGGCTGTTCAGACTGGATACTTTTCAGAGTGAAGGACTGTATTACCATTTACCTCAAGACTAAAGATAGAGACCTGACTGCCCTAGGCAGCCCAGGAGGCATGGCCACCTGGACAGAGAGGTTTTAGAACAATTGTATTTGGAGCCAAGAGAGAGAACACACAGCCTTATTTAGAACAGATGGTGTGGTGCAAACAGATGTCACAGAGAGAGCAGAACTGCTTGACTCCGGTTTTGACTTTATCATATTTATCAGGAAAAGTGATCTTGAAATGGAAAGGGTAGAATAAACATGGTTTGGAGAAATTAAAGCCCAGGATAGAAGAGATCATGAGAGTTGCTAAAAATGCATTTAGGTCTCCTGGGCACTGAAAGAACCTGCAGATATGATTGTGGAGACACTTTAGATAATGTTTTGTGAATCACGGAGAATAGGGACGCCTGGAGATTGCAAATGATTTCAGTGAACATGTCCTGGTTTTCAATGGGGGAAAAGCATAGTTTAGAAACTACAGATGGGGGTAAGCTTAAGTCAGTTTCTGATGAAATTCTAGAAGCAATCTTAAACAGATGTTTGTGAACATCTAAAAAACAGCAGTGATTACTGGCAGAGAAAAAGGATTCTCGAAGAACAAGTTTGTTCCTTTTTGGATGGTTTGATACAGGAAGGGAATGTCAGATAAGAGTGAATATTGATCTCACCAGGACGTTTGCGAGTCCCTCGTGACATGGCAAGTCAGAGAAATGTGAGCTGGGTGACAACACAATTTGATGAGTTTATATTTGGTGCAAGAACCCTTTTAAAACTGGGTGAGGAGGGCTTCCCTGGTGGCGCAGTGGTTGAGAGTCCGCCTGCCGATGCAGGGGACCATGGGTTCATGCCCCGATCCGGGA
Source organism: Monodon monoceros (assembly GCF_005190385.1). Classification (NCBI taxonomy): domain Eukaryota; kingdom Metazoa; phylum Chordata; class Mammalia; order Artiodactyla; family Monodontidae; genus Monodon; species Monodon monoceros. Next base: position 6,332,497 of record NW_021703775.1, read on the forward strand.
AGATCCCACATGCTGCAGAGCGGCTGCGCCTGCGAGCCATGGCCGCTGAGCCTGCGTGTCCGGAGCCTGTGCTCCATCCGTAACGGGAGAGGCCACAACAGTGAGAGGCCCGCATACCGCAAAAAAACCCAAAAAACAAAAAACTGGGTGAGGAATGGATTAATTGACATACTGTGGCCTGTGGGCCAAATATAGCTCACTGCTTGTTTTTGTAAATAAAGTTTTATTGGAACACTCATTTATGTGTTGTCTATGGCTGCTTTCATGCTGCAAGAGCAGAGCTGAGCAACTGCCTCAGGGACCAGATGGCCCACACAGCCTAAGGTATTTGTTTTCTGCCTGTTTACGGAAAAAGATTGTTAACCCCTGACCTGGACACAGCCCTGGTTTTCAGGCCAGCTGCACATCAGAATCACTGAAGAAGGAGTTCTAATTAATGCCTGAACCCCTCCCCTCCCAGCTGAATAGGAATCTCTGAGGTTGAGCCTGGCATTTATGTTGAAGAGTCCCAGGTGACTGTAATGTGCTGTCGGGGCTGGTGTCCTCTGGCCAGGAGGGGGGACGGAATGGGGAGTGCTGTGGAGGCCTGAAGCCACCTCCTGTTTCTGTTGGAGCTAAAGATGTTAATCCAGTCTCTGGATGACAGGGAGGGGAGGGGATGAGCTAGTCCTCTAGACGACAAGGTAATAATTCCACAGTTTGTGCTCCTAAGGTAACAAAATGATGTTGGTTATCATAATCAACGTGAAGTCCTGCCCTTCCACACTAGCTGTCCCCTGCAGAACAGAATCACCTCACTGTGATTCATGTGAAAATGGGCTGAGGGTTCACTACAGCCTCAACGTTACTAACATTATGATATCACCAGGAAAATCAAAATGAAACAAAACTAACAAATAACAACCAAGGCAGTCTCAGCCTGTGTTAACGTAGTCGTAAAGGAAAACAAGGATAAAAGGTTCCCTATATGTGCTTTGTTCAGGTCAGATCACACCTGTTAGATGCAAGGTCCTTATGCTGAGAATAAGGCTGATTCAGCTTTGCATTCTCACTCAGGGGTGGAACTTCCCAAGTACCACCCTCCTTAAAGCAGGGTGAGCTGCTGTGAGAGGCAAGGCAGTCTCCTCCCTGGGAGGTGTGCAAGCAGAGGTTGGATGACCATTACGCATGGTTTAGAAACGCAGATACCCTTGGTGATTGTAGTAGTCAGGGTTCTGCAGAGAAACAGGACCAAGAGAATGTGTGTGTGTTTATATATATGAAGAGATTTATTGTAAGGGATTGGCTCACGTGATTACAGGGGCCAGCAAGTCCCAAGCTCTGCAGGGTCCGTCAGCAAACTGGAGACCCAGAGGAGACAGTGATTTCTCGTTTGAGTCCTAAGGCCAGTGAGCAAGAGGGGCCGGCGGTGTAAGTTCCAGGCTGAAGGCCTGCAGGTTCAAGACCCAAGAAGGGCCCATAGTTCAGTTCAAGTCCGAAGGCAGGGAAAAGCCCACGTCCCAGCTTGAGGGTAGTCAGGCAGAAAGAATTCTCTTTTCCTCTGGGGAGGTCAAGCTTTGCTTTGTCCTATCCAGGCCTTCATTGGATCGGATGAGGCCCACCCACGTTGGGGAGAACAGTCTGCTTTACTCAGGCTATTAGCTCAAATGTTGGTCCAATCCAGAAACACCTCCCAGACACGCCCAGAATGTTTGCCCACGTGTCTGGGCGCCCAGTGGCCTCATCAGGTTGACACATAAAATCAACCACCGCAATGACCACCTAGTGCACCATCCTCATTTCATGCATGAGAAAACAGTCTCAGAGGATGTGAGGTGCCAAGGGAGCCCTGCACTCTTCCTGCCAGGCTGGCCAGTGGATGGAGAGGGCATGCTGATGACCGCTAGGGTCCTCTCCAGTCCTCAGGGTTAGACTGACTCTGTTAGACATGGAAGCAGTAGTGCTTAGGAACGAGAGGCCTTCAGCAGGACAAAGCACTGCAGCCACTGGAAAGCACAGCGCTTGATTTGAGGCACCAATCCATCAACTAGAAACGGAGGCAGTCAGGGTACACCCAGGTGACAGCCACGGGCTCATGTACTTGGATTTCATACATAAACACCCTTCAGGCCTCTTCACGGAGCTGCAAGTGCTAGTTAATCCTTTAATGCTGTCAAGAGCATGAGGAAGAGGGATCTTCGGGCAGGATTCATGCCGGCATGCAGAATTAGGCGAGTGCAAGGCCGCCGGCAGGGGCTCCACTGGGGGCTTCCCTGTGTGTTCTGGGCACATGGCCTCCTCTTGTTGAATCAGCAGATGATATGGCCAGTGCAAGACCCTCAAAGGGAAGCTTGCTGTAGGGTACTGCTCCTGTACCTAGGCACTTAACCTTGTGTCTGAGATGCTTCTAGGTGCTTCACATGCATTAATTTTTCCTAGTCCCAAACCAGCTGTGCGCGCTCCACATTGGTTTTCCCATTCCACAGATGAGGGGACAGAGCTCCGGGTGCTGCTGCTTCATTTTTTTAAAAAAATAAATCTATTTATTTATGGCTGTGTTGGGTCTTCATTGCTGCACACAGGCTTCCTTTAGTTGCGGCACGCGGGGGCTACTCTTCGTTGTGGTGCGCGGGCTTCTCATTGCGGTGGCTTCTCTTGTTGTGGACCATGGGCTCTAGGCGCGTGGGCTTCAGTGGTTGTGGCATGTGGGCTCAGTTGTTGTGGCTCGCGGGCTCTAGAGCACAGGCTCAGTAGTCGTGGCGCATGGGCTTAGTTGCTCTGCGGCATGTGGGATCTTCCCGGACCAGGGCTCGAACCTGTGTCCTCTGCCTTGGCAGGCAGATTCTTAACCACTGCACCACCAGGGAGGTCCGTGCCTCTTCATTTTGGAGGAAAGTTATTTGAACCGAAAGCCTAGATGCGTTGTAATGGAATGCCCCTGCGTGCATCCACTCCCTGAGCCCATCTGGTTTTAGGACCACTAATACAGTTATTCAGAAGACTGCACACAGAGTCAGCTCTCAGCGACTGTCCCACAGCAAAATGTGAAACTCACAAACATGCCACCACCAAGCACTGTTCAGGTGTTGTCGAAATAAAGTCAACAGGCTGACTTTTGAGTGAAATGTAATTTTTCAGCTGCCAGCAAGAGGAAGATAATTGATGAAAAGAGGTAAACACGAGTGACTCTGATTACCTGTTGTAAATTACGGCAGCTTCTCTTCATCCTTACCCAAGAGACTTAAAAGCGGCGCAAAGAAGCCTCTTGGTATAAATTTCCCCTCTTGTCACATTGCCCCACCCCTTTTAATGGAAGCCCTCCTTTTGGGAAAGTCAGGAATTCGTGGCTTAAACTTTCTCATTATGACGAGTGTGCTAAACAAATCACGGGCGAGAGGCTTGCGCGTTGCAGGTGCCCAGGTACCCGAGGGTGCCAGCATCCCTCTCCAGCCCCCGCAGGAGACGGAACTGAGCATGCTGGTGGGTGGACCTAGCACGCTTTGCGGAGTGTTCTGTCTGGATGTACAAGTACAGGATTTGTGGGTTTTAAACCATAAGAATTGGTAAATGGACCTACCGAGTTGAATGACAATCACTAGACCCAGCTCCTGCACTTGGACTAGGGTGGGGCAGGAAGTGGAGACAGTCGGGAAGTTTGATGTTACCACGGGGACCTTATGGATCCAGGCCAAACAAGTGTAGTCTCGGGAGGCAGGACAGAGCTCTGGGTGCTCTCGCCACACAAACAGGGCATGACTCCCCCGCTGCCCTTCCCTAGATCCATTCGTGGAGGGGAGAGAGGAGATGGGGAGCTCCTTCTGCCATTTCTCTTCAGACCTTCACAGGTTACTTAAGTTTCCTGAATTTCCTTGAGCATTGAGAGCAATCTTGGTCTTATTCTTTACCCTGTAAAGAAGTTTTAATACTGAAATTTTAAAAAGAAACTGAGTGGCATGGCTGCTCATCCCAGGATTAAGGATCTTCAGTAAAACACATTTAATTCGTATGGGAACTACACAGACAAACATGAAAATAGCGCAGGAATGAGGGAAGGAAAGGCAGACTGTATGCAGCGATGATGTTAGATGTCTGTTTATCTCCCGCCTCTGCAGGCCCCCTCCCCCCGATTGAACATCCTAACGCCCTTTGAAGATGCATTTGCGTTTCTGTTGAATGCGTCTCAGGTCTTGAAGACTCACAGCCTGGAGAAGTGTTGATTGCATGTAAGGGTCCGTTACTTAGGTAAACCAAATAATGTAACTGATCTTGGCTGCAGTTGATCAAATCTCTCCCACAGTGTTGGAAAGATTGTAATCTAATTACTCCAGTTCCTGGTTTCTAAGGTGAAGGTTACATTTGGCTGAAACTTACCTGCTTCACCAGCCATCTCCTTAAGGGGTTGTTCCTTCCTGAAGCACGCATGCCAGTGTGTCTTGTACATATGTGAACCAGGAGGTGAACACACATGCAGACACGTACACAGTGTCTGCCTGTCAAGCACCCTGGGTTTTAACTTTGTATATACAGGTCAAAAATGGGAGCCAGGTTAGTTTTTTCCTCTTAACTTTGCACAGCCTGGCAAAGAGGGGTGGGAAGATGCTGCCGCCCCATCAGGTTCACTCTTGGCTTCCCTTATCTCTCCTACCAGCGTTGCCTCATTCCAGTTCTTTCCTTTTCTGGAGGTGGGAGAGTCCAGAAACTTTTCAGTTTTGGAATGTGCCCGTGCTGTAGGTTTGGAGACTGTCGTTAAAGGCTGCAGAGCTGCAGATTTACCCAGGCGTCATGACTTCATTAGCTCTTTACTGGCAGCCCTCTGCACCTTCCTCAGATGCATCACAGGGGCTCAGCTTGGGTTTTCCCACTCTTTATCAAAACACCTTTTGACTTCCCTCGTTAGGCCTGTTCTCAGGGAGTAACAGAGAGCATGTGTACGCTCTTTTGTCTGAACGGGGAGGACTGGAGGAATGACGAGTCTTCTTGTGGGCCCGACGACAGTGGGACCCGCCCCCGCTGGCCGTGAGTCCACATAAATCCAAGTGCCCCGGGCCTCCCCCAGAGGAGACGGTCGGCATCGCCAGCTGTATGGGGGTTAGTGGGTGTGGTCCAGAGCAGGTTGCGGATACTCATCTGGCACCGCTTGGGGATGCGTGGGCAACACTCTGCCCTTTAGTGTTCTGAGGGGTTTCTCTTGGTTGGGCAAAATCTCCATGTACCAATGTTTACTTTTACTTATGAAGAATACAAGTGTAGAATATGGTGTCATGAAATTAAACAACACACCCTCTTTAGATACAGCTTTTCTAACAGAATCAAATACCGGGTCTCTCCTTGGGCTGTGGGACGCATGAGTCTTCTCTTTTAAAATCTTATTGGAGCGTAGTTGATTTACAATGATGTATTAGTTTCAGGTGTACAGCAAAGTGGATCAGTTATACATATATATATCTACTCTTTTTTAGATTTTTTTCCTATATAAGTCATTACAGAGTATTGAGTAGAGTTCCCTGTGCTATACAGTAGGTCCTTATTAGTTATCTATTTTATATATAGTAGTGTGTGTATGTCAGTCCCAAACTCCCAATTTATCCCTACCCCCCCTTACCCCCGGTAACCGTAAGTTTGTTTTCTACATCTGTAACTCTATTTCTGTTTTGTAGACAAGTTCATTTGTACCCTTTTTTTAGATTCCACATATAAGCGATATCCTATGATATTTGTCTTTGTCTGACTTACTTCACTCAGGATGGATGCACGAATCTTCATGGGAAATGTCTCGGCTGCTTTGTAGCATGGGTTCTTTCTGGGGCCCGAAAATGTAAGGTGATTAGACTGTGTTTCATAGGAATGTTGTGAATCTATATATTGAAACACGACTGTGAAGCCACTTCCAAGGGTACCTGCTATTTTAATGGGTCTAATAATCATGCTGAAAAGCTTACACTCAAAGACGTGCAATAATAGTTCTTGAATAAAGTCTGCATGTAAGAAGTTGTAGGAAGAATATTTCTAATTTGGCCTCCCACTCAGCCCATTGGGTTAGCTATACTTTCCCAACCTTTGATTTCAGGTTTATAGAAAAGCGACAAGATGTTGCGATGACCTTTACCCCCTGCCCCGCCCCCTGCCATTTTGCTACATTTCCTTCCCAGCTCTCACTTTGTTTTCTGTGTATTTCCAAGAAGGTTGCCCATCATGACAATTCATCCTGAGCCACTTCAGGTGTGTCTCTGAAGAATTGGTTTATTCTGTTACACACCAGGGAAATTTAACCTTGATATGATAATATTATCTAGTGCCCAGTCCGCATTCGGGTGGCCCTAGTTGTCCCAGTAGTTTTCTATACGGCTGTTTTTTGTTTTTGTTTTTGTTTTTAATCCATGATCCAATCAAGGATCACATACTGTATTTAGTTGTCACATTTCTTTAGCCTCTTTTAAATCTAGACTACTCCCTTGGCTTTTTCGAAGTCTTTTGTGGTGTTGACCGTTTGGAAAAGTCCAGGCTAGTTCTTGTGGAGTGTCCTGCAGTCTGTATCTGTTCAGTTGTTTCCTGTTACAAGATTGAAGAAAGCCACCTGGGGAGAGCTGCTTCCTGAACATATTTCTCCACTCTAAAAGCAATTCCTTCTGTGATTAAGAGCCTTTGGGGTGGTCTTTTGAGACCAGGTGAATGTCCTGTTCTCCAACAATCTTTCCCAGGAGTTGTAATATCTACTGGATGGTCTTTTTGTGAATCAGTTATTCCGTTGGTAGTAACTGTGCCCCAATATTTGGAGGGAAAAATGTCAATTATACTTCGGGTGCCAGAGAAATGACTCTAGGGAGAAAAAGCCATTTCCTTTATATTAAAAGCAAAAGGAATTTGCTTTTTGTATACTTAAAATGTACAGATGAAATTGGTGAGTGTGGATATCAGTAAGTCGAAGCCTGTGTTAATTTTGAACGCAGGTTTAAAATTTTTGAGCCTGTAAGTTTCAAAATTTTGGACACCCCCTCTTAAAATTTGCATGAAAAATATTAGAGTCGAAGTCTTGCCATTGGTAATTATCGCAGTGGTTGGAACGGAAGTGGGGAAATGCCCTGAGTTTATGAGTGAAAGATCCCTGTAGAGACGTGTCACTCTGTAGGCTTTTCATCCAAGGAATTTATCAAACTCTGAATGAATCTGTTGTATTTTTTAAGCTGTTCTCTTTTGAGAAACTGCTTGTGATAAATGGGTTTCACTAATTAAATCATACACTTCCATAGTACATTACATACAAAACTAGACTAGGAAATAAATATCATTAAAGTAAACATGCCCTTCTAATTAGTAATTGTTTCTGCCATTTTAAGCAAATTCCAGAGTCACAGAGAGCTGCTCCACTGTAAACCTGATAATGAAGCTTGTGAGAACAGGTGTAAATTAACACAATGGAAAACATTTACACTGTAACAGGCTAAATTAAAAATGACATTAACAAGTCTCATTTTCAAATTCTCTATAATTAACATTTGTTCAGCCCTGAGAGGAATAAGAAGTGTACAACGGTAGATGTCTTGATTTACAGCTTACGGTATTTATCATGGCTTTATCTTTGTTAAACTAAACAGCAGAGACGCGCTCCTTCTTAAAATGTGTCACGTTTATGTAATCTTAGTTCTGACAGAGGGTGAAATGTGATATTTACTGGTGTCATTACTGTGGGTAATGGGCAGGTGTGCCCTGGCAGGGCTCTGGTCGGGGGTAGAGACAGACGCGAAAGATTGAGGGCAGGTTGAAGGGGGAGATATGCAGGTAGGAGGGTAATAATATCCACGGCATGATAAAATATTCAGATTCCCTCAAGTGTTTCCCCTCCAGGCACATACGTGCCTCTGAGTGCTCCAAATCAATGTTTGTTTCTGCAAATAAATATTATCTTAAAGGCTTTCTTTTATGCCCCTCGTTAATATGAGCGGGAAACCAGAGCATAAGAGGAAACAGCTTTGCAGCTTAATTTGTCACAAAGGACATGAGGTTTTACTCCTTTCAGAGAATTTCATCCGTACACTAATGATAGAATGAAGAACTTAAGTGTTATGGCCCTGATAAACATGGGCTTAGATCTTACAGTTGATTTTTTTTTAACTCAAGGTTTTCATCATTCTGAATTTTTTAAAAATTGTCAAGGTTGTGTACCATGGATTATTTTTGAGCTGTTTTTAAATTTTTCAGTTTATTTCATTTAGGTTGTTTTGGGGTTTATCCTAGAGGTAGAGGATGGAAAGGTTTATAAGGACGGGATCTGTGCTGTGTCCTTGTTAAGCCTGGCACGTAGCAGGTACTCAGTAATACCTGGAGAATGCTAGACTCAGTCTCTACTAAGTTCTGGAGCTTACGTTCTTGTTGGGAGGTGGAATTGCTGTACATCCTCACCTCTTCTGGGGCTCCAGGTGGCCAGCTCACCCTGCAGATCTTAGGATTTGTTGGCCTCCGTAATTGCACGCGCCAATTCATTATAGTCTCTTTATATACACACACACTCACATACACATACCCTGTTAGTTCTGTTTCTTTGGAGAAACCTGATACACCAACAAAGCAGGATTGTAGAGTAGGTTAGAAATTATATTTGAATATATATACATGCACACATATACCCAGACTAGTAAATATCGGTACCCTTAGGGGGAAGATTTCAGGCAGTTCTTAGCAGAATACCTGACATACAGTGAGAACTCAGTAATGATCTCTGTACTTCTTATTGGCAAGTAGGTTTGTCTGCAGTTGCTGGGCTGTTCTCTATTTGTCTTAGAGGCAGAACACAAACACTGGTGGAAACGTGACTGCTGCTGGTGGATGGGAGCTGCTGCCATTAGGCTGCTGCATAGCTCATCAGTGGCCAGCTTTTCTGAGGGCATTTCACATCTTCTCTGGCTACCACTGGCCACTTGATTAAAGGAAAGTGCCAATTCTGCCGCCTCCCCCGTGCTCGCCCCCCACCCATTGCCCTGGCTGGTTTCTCCCCCTTCCTTTGCGACCCGCTCTCTGACAGCCCTCAGTTTTAGGAGGATGGCTGGTTAGGCTGGGGAGGTGCTTGGGAGTCTCTGGGCCGAGGCTCTTTCTCCCAGAGCAGATGGTCACCCCCTTCCCTCCAGACCCTTCCTACCAGTCTCTTCAGATCTGCTTCACGGCTTAATGTAATGGGAGCTGTGGGACAGCGAACCAGCAGAGGAATAGGCAGGGTCTGCGGGCCTCTGAATGGACAGTACTGTTATCTTTTTCCTCTTTGGCACATTTATGGGTTATTTTTGAAGGAATATAAACATATCAACTTCCCCCAAACTAAATCTCAGGGATCAACGAAAATTGAATGCTGTGATAAACATCCATTGGCCAGTGAACCAGCAAACAGCCAGCCAACCCACAGAGGGAAAAATGAGATAGTATGGCTTTCTATTTATTGCTTTGGGGATTTGACTCTTTTCGCGGTTGGCTACCGCATTGACTAGAACAGCGAACTGCTGTGGTGTGTTGAGAATGGAAAAAAAATCTTGAAAAATGACATTGAGATTCACTGCCCTCTGTAACTCATATAGATAGATGTAAGGGAGGAGAGAGAAGCGGTAATTCTGCATAAATTCAGTATTTTCATCGAGATTTTCTTTGTACCATCCCCAATATTTGTGTCTTGGAGGACAGTGGCAAATGAAAACAGAAAGCTATTTCACTGGAAACGTGTCACTGTCTATGAATATACAGATATTTTTCCTGCCAGGAAATGAATGTTTACGAGGCGTCTTCCATGAGAGAGGATTCTTCGAGGTGCGGAGAGAGGGCAGACGTGGAAGATGCGTTCCTGCCCTCCAGGCACTGACCGAGTGAGGGAGAGCCCAGCCATCTCAAGACGCAGTAAGGTGGAGAGGAAGGGCAGGGCGGCCATGCTGCCCACGGTCACGGCTCCTGGCTGGGTTCATGTGGCCTCGTGGCCGGATGGGAAGGAGGCAGTGCTATGAGATGTCATTACCAGAGGCGAGATAACTCAGGTGTGAGCTGTCTAGTTATGAAAGCCCAGGGCACACAGGCTTTCCAGGGGCCCGCCAGTGTTACAGATACTGGAAAAATAATCTTGGCAGCAAATTTAAACTCGCATGAGCTCCATCGGAAGCTGCAAGTATGGAAAAGGAGTCTAGGCTTTCTTAAAAAATTAAAACACAAAGCCCCTCAATAACAACTACAAAAGCCCTTTGGAATCATTATTTCAAGCCAGAGCATCATGCTAGTTTCACAAGAGGGTGTGACAATGAACACACGTGAGGAGAATCTTTTAAAAGCTCATACTTAAGGCAGAAGGTCACACACCTTATGGTTTGGTAGATGGCAATAGTAAAAACACCTGCTCTTTGTTGTACGTATTGGTTAAAAAAAATGTTTTATTTTCTGGTATCCTGCGTCGTGAAACCCTTTTTGAATGCAGATTTTTTTTTTTTCTTCATCTCTGTTCAATTTCTCTGAAAATAAAAACCTCAAGTGCAATGAAGCAATTTTACATCTTTTTCAATATCACGTTCTCCCCATAATTGTATGGGATTCGTTTTGCACGGCCCCAGACCAAAGCCTTCCCATCCCTGTCATCCCGTGCAGGAGAACCCCGTGTCCTGCACGGGCCACCGAGCCCCGTGGTGACACGGTGTTACCGTTGGAGGAGATGCCGGCCCAGGGGACCGGGAACACGCACGGCACACCACGCCATGCCACCTGCCCTTCTCATTGGAGGCTGAGGCCACAGGTTTTTTTCTAAGCCAAATCCATCTATTCTTTTGAAAGAAGCATCTGGCTTTCTTTGGCAGCTCCACAGAAGTTCTCGTGGTTGTTTGAGAGCTTCTCCTGCACTTATCACATGGTTTAGATTTTGAAAGGGTTCCTGGCATCCTAATGTCCCAGTTTCTGGGCACGAGGAACGTGAAAAAGCTGGAGTCTGTTTGCATGTGCGAAGCCTCTTTGAAATTTGTGAGGCTAAAGAAAAAAAGTCCTCCCTACTTAAAAAAAAAAACTCTTTTGGGTTTTGTCATCCCTACGTTCCTAGATGATTTTTCTCCTGCTTAATTTCAATATCCGCCCATCCCATATTTATGCTAGAAAGATCAGTAGGGATTATAGAGAAGTGGTCCTTCAAACTTCGCTGAGAAGGCTACAGTAACATTTCAGGGTTTTCTTAGTTTAAATATTTCAAAATTCAGTGATATTTATTGAGCAACTCTGATGTTCCAGGCCGTAGGTACCATACCAGACACCACGTGTGTTAGCTCAGGCTGTTATGACAAATACACCAGAGTCCGGGTGGCTTAAGCAACAGACATTCATTTCCCACAGTTCTGGAGGCTGGAAGTCCAAGATGAAGGTGTCAGCAGATTTGGTTTCTGATACAAGCCCTCTTCCTCGTATGCAGAAGCCTGCCTCTGGCTGTGTCCTCATGCAGCAGAGAGAGGGAGAGAGATGTTGGTTTCTCTTCCTCCTCTTATCAGGACACTCATCCCATCGGGGGGCCCTACCCTCATGACCTCACCTAAACCTGATTACCTTCCCAAGGCCTCTGCCTCCAAATACATCACATCAAAGGAGGTTCTGGACTTCAAAGCACAAATCTGGGGGGAGACACAAATATTCAGTCCAGAACACTGTGTTAGAAAGTTCACCAGGTTCTTTATCATCAAACCTCAGAACACCTTCCCAGCCCAGGCCACTCACATTTCTGTACGACCGTCCTTATTTTTATTAAATAATTTGTTCAAGTTGGATACATTCAGCTCACTTTGATGGTTTAATCACAATTTAGTATGCAACTGCTAAATTTTTAGAAAATATTTTTTGTTCTTGGGCCATTTGTTTCTTCATCATCAGATAGCTTCAAGGGTGTGGATCGTCATGTCTGTAACTTGCTTTATCCATCTTCTAGCACAGCATTTATTTATGTAACAAACACCTATTTTGAACCTGCTGCGCGCCAGGCACTGTTTTAGAAACTGCACGGAGAGCAAGCAGCTCTCCTCTTGGAGCTTCCACTTTAGTGGGCTAGATAATCAACAGACAGCAAATTTCAGCTTGAAATCGATTTATACTACACAGAAAGTAAAACGGGCGATAGGGGACACGGTAGTGATTGCAGGTGTAGGGCATTGCTCATTAGGGTGGCTGGGGAAGCCCTACTTGTGAGGTGACATTTGACCCGAGATCTGAGAAGTTAACAGCACAAAGGTGTGGGGAAAAGCTTTTCAAACAAGGGAAGCAACAAGGACAGGGGCCTTTCTCTTTGCTCACCACAGGACAAAGAACAAGCAAAGAAGGCCCGCCAGCCAGGTCCAGGGTGAGCCACGGTAGGGCTGGGCCAGGGGCCTGGAGAGGTTGTGGAATGGGGAGGGGGTGGCATGAGATGGGATCCAGGAGTGAGCACGGGCTGGAGCTTTGCAAGCAATGATGAGTGTGACATTTATTCTAAATGCACAGGGAAACCAGGGGAGGGTTAAATGCGGGAGAAGAAGAAGAGGATTTTATTAACATTGCAGGTTTATTCCGTAAACATTGTGATGATTGTAGTATTGACAGTCTGTATGCAATTACCTGTAATAACATCCTGTGTCCTTGCTGTGATGCGAACACCCCTTCTGTGTGTTTGGTTGGAAGTGCAAAGATATCTTATGCAAACTTGATAAATGAATTATATCTCTTTGTGTTTCTCACAGTTTAGTATTCATCACTTGGAAAAGCTATATACGTTTTTACCCCTGTGTGGGCATAAATTGTTCATTCGAGCGGGGCCTGCCAATTTTAGCTAAAGTCTCCCCTTAATTGTGATTGTATGTCCCTTGTGGCTACATGTCAAAATATGACATACCGGCGTAGGCCAACCTGGACCTAATGAACAGGAAACTATGGAATTTATATGATTTGGGGGCACATGGGGCTTTCCTAATGCCAATTCCAAGGGTAAGTGGCACGGAGGTTATTGGATTAATTGGAGAAGCCTAAACTCTGGCTTCAGCTGCCTGCCTGTCATCTGAACACAGCATTGAAGGTGAGTTGACTTGTCACTCCGTAACGAGAACTGCAGCGCTTCTGTTACTGTTAACAGAACATTTTGCTTACTATTACACTGTCTCGTAGATAAGCACTGACAGTGCCTGGCATATATAATCCTTACTTACGAGTGAGGTGTTTCCCAAGATGTGTTTCAGAAACACTCTCCTTCCTGAAGTCCAGGTGTGGTTGAAGCCATACATGTGCAATAAGGCCTGTTTCATAGCTTCTGTACGGACCTGTCTGCTGCTCTGGTGCAACTGGAGGATGCCACAGGCTTAGGAGGCTTGTACGGAACTTTTCTGTGGACGTGATATTGGTGAAACCGTCAATCCCACGTGACTTTCATCGTCCTGAGACAGTGCATTTGCATATATTTTTAGCTCAGTGTGGCTGTGTTCGGAAGCCCCAGAGACCTGGATTGGCTCAACTTTCCAGGTGACGAAGAGGGAGGCTGTCACCCAGACGACAGGGCTGACCTACCGGGATGATGGGGCCCTTGGCCTGAAGAGCTGGTGTTGGGTCTATATACTCCTCACATCTGGGGAGTAAAAGAAATAAAGACTAGAGAGGTCCTCAACTGGTCATCCAGACCCTTTCACCACCATTCAGAGAATCCACTGCATAAACACTCCTAACACATTCAGATTTAATTCAGATGTGCTTTCAAATTCTTAAAGTTGCTGACTTTATTTTTAAAAATTATTTATTTTTGGCTGCGTTGGGTCTTTGTTGCTGCAGGCGGGCTTCCTCTAGTTGCGGTGAGCGGGGGCTACTCTTCCTTGTGGTGTGTGGGCTTCTCATTCTCTTGTTGGGGAGCATGGGCTCTAGGCGCACGGGCTCAGTAGTTGTGGCGCAAGGGCTCGGTAGTTGTGGCGCATGGGCTTAGTTGCTCTGCAGCATGTGGGGTCTTCCCGGACCAGGGTTCGAACCCATGACCCCTGCATTGGCAGGCGGATCCTTAACCACTGTGCCACCAGGGGAGTCCCACTGACTTTTCAAGAAGCTCAGTAATAAAATTTAGTAGTAGTGGAGACAAATTTCAACTCCCCAAAGAACCTATGTTACAGATTTTAATGTTGTGCTATTAGCACCAGTTTTTCTTTCACTGATAACTATTACACTGCTTTTCTACTTGAATTACTCTTTCATAGGGCACGAGCAATTTCTTATTTTGTCTTTCCAAAAATGTAAAGAGTATATGGAGTATCAGCATTATTAGCTTGCCTTGTCGATAAAGACACTGATTGTTTCTCTAAGGTAGATGCCTGGCAAGTTGTAGAGCTGAGTCCCCCCCTCCCTCCCCAGATGTGCAGACCTTAAGTTCTGTGCTTCTCCTGCCTTTCTATGCCGCCTTTCAGTTTTTGAGAAGAAATTGCTAAATTTCTTCAAAGTCAAAGTGTAGCTCTTTCCAGGGTAGAAGGAGATGTGGAATAGTAAATATTCATCTAGAGCATTTCAAGATTCCTTTTGCACTGGTTTAGTAGGAACGTCAGGGTGATCAAGAAGGAGACCGTCCTTTTCAGGATTAAGAGCTATTTGTGTTGAGATTGAAGTATATCTTTTTTAGAATTCGTAGACTAGAATTTGGTAAGATTTAGTTCTTTCTGTGTTCTGTTGATTCAAGGACACATGGAAATATGGTTGTAATAGAGGGAACGTGAAGAGACAGTTACAGGTTTTTTTTTTTATATGACTGTATTTCTTATTTTTTACTGAAAACGCTCTCACTTTTCTTTTTACTTAAAAAATCCTAATAAAAGGGGAAAAAATCACGAGGTTAGGAACGTTGCCGCAGGATGCGACAGACTGCCGCCAGAACACGGGTCTGCTTGACTGTTGTCAAAGGTACATCTCCCAATTGATGGAGGTTTTCATCCTTTAGTCTCACATCCTTGTTTTTCTCCTTCGAGGGTTTAGCCAAGGAGGGCTCTGTCCGCTCAGGGACGTCTCCCCATCATTGTTCAGTCCGACTTCCCAGCCAGTCTGACAAAACAACACTTTCGTAAGCCCTGAAACCGTGTTTTCAAACACTGCTTTCACTTGTGATCGTCCATGAGAGAATGCTTTAAAGAAAAGGCAGGCCTGTAAGCGTCAGGTGAAGGGAGCAGGTGCCCCAGCTCTGCACGCTGTCACCAGGCAGGGGCCACAGACCTGGCGATGCTAACGCCAGTTTTTGTTACTACCTCATCATCTCCTCATATCAGGGGTTCATAGTGGGCCTCTGATGGGATTGATAAGGATGTAATGGCTAGAAAAGGGGTCCCTTCCCTTGTTTTCCCTCTGCCCTTACTGACAGGAGGGAGGTCTCCAGCAGCATTTGGACCCTTTGAAAAAACTCAGTGCTGTATACGGGCTGCATTAGTAAAATGATTGCATCTCAGCTGGATTAGACTTTTCTTGGAGCAAAGGAACGTTAGTCATTGGGGTGGAACTCTTTCTTTGTGTGGAGCACTTAGGGACTCGGGAGAAATGGAATTCCAAGTAATGTGTCATGTTTTCTTTCTTTAGGGAGATTATAGACTAATGGGGGTGGGCTATGAGCAATAATTACCATAGTACTTCGTAACACTGGGCAAACAGGGTCCAAATGACTACAAGTTTATTTTTTATTTTTAATTTTTTGGTGGTACGCGGGCCTCTCACCGTTGTGGCTTCTCCCCTTGCGGAGCACAGGCTCCGGATGCGCAGGCTCAGCGGCCATGGCTCACGGGCCCAGCCACTCCGCGGCATGTGGGATCTTCCCGGACCGGGGCACGAACCCGCGTCCCCTGCATCGGCAGGCAGACTCTCAACCACTGTGCCACCAGGGAAGCCCTGACTGCAAGTTTAGAAAGGTCCCGCAGAGAAGATGAGGATGGAAGGGCATACGGAGGTCAGCAGAGTGGGGTCAAAGGGGTGGAAGCCCCCTGTGAAGGAGTGGCGAGGTCATGGGAAGGAGGAAGGTTATGGGGCATGAGGGTGGCTGCAGTTCCAGGTAGAAAGCGTGGCAGGTAGGGTTGTTGGGTTTGAAGTGGCCAGTGGTGTTGAGGCAGATGCCTGCTGTACTGGAGATTGTGAAGACATAGAACGGTTAAGAGGAAAACTCAATTTCACAACATGTATTCAGTGCCCTTTTGAACTAGCCATTGAGTCGGGTGCGGGGAGAGCAAAGATGAGTGCCTGCCCCAGAACTCAGAGTCTGGCCGGGGAGGGGAGGATGAAAGCGATCTGTACTGGATGTGAGCCCCAGGCACCTGTAGCAGGCCGTTAGTTATGGGAGAGACTGGCCCCTAGAGGAGAGGAGGAACTTCCAGCAGAGCCACCGTGAGTGGGACGTGGGGAGGAGACACAGAAGAGGAATTTCAAGCTAAGCGACAAGAGGCGTGTGCAGCTAAAGGAACCCAGTGCATGGGGGAGCAATCTGCTCTTTCTAGGACATGGACACATGCAGCAGAGTAACTTGGCTAGAGGTCAGGAGGCAGGTAGGTCAATGGGCCGGGAAGGGGGGTGAGGAGAGCTTTTACATCATGCTTAGGTGTCTTGATATCATCAAGTCTGATAGAAAATACTGGAAATAGTGTGAATTTGATTGGGTAGCTACTAGCTCCTAAGAAGCCATTGTAGATTCTGAGCAGGAAACTGATATAACAAAGGTAGTATTTCATTTAACTAATTACAGTTTTAAGTACTGTCATAAGAGTCTTTTCTCATTATAAAAGTAAGATGGACTAACTTCAGGAAAATTCAAAAGTAGAAGAGCTAAAAAGAAGAAAATAAACGTGTTGCATAGTCTCACGACCTATAGATAAAAATTCTGTCGTTTGAGTGCTTTGTTACATTGCCTCTTTTCTGTGCATTTATGTTTCAGAGGTAAAATCAGGGGAAGATTTGGACTGGTGCCCAGCCTCTTTCCCCTGCAACTGCAAGCTGCATGATGTCTTTCACTCTGTCTCTCCAGTGTTTATGAAATATGTGAGAAATAAAGCTCTCTTTGTATTATTAGTTCACAAAATGGTTGAGATGCTTCACTCTTTTCTGTGTCTTTCTGTAAAACACTTTTTGTTCTCTGCAGCCCTTTTCCTTTTGGTACATACACACTTGCTCATTGTTTGGGGGACTCATTGATATCTCCAGGTTGTTTTTTAATTTGAGGAAAATTTAAGTTGGCTTCTGGAAGGCTGGAATCCTGGAGAGGATGCAATAAGGGGCCAGGTGGTCTTTAGGCTGAGATCTGGGGGAGTAAGACCATGCAGTGCCCTTAGCATGGTGGGAACACAGGCAGGGTACAGACACACTTGCTCACCGGAAGTGTCCGTGGGTGCCTCTGTTGTGTCCTGTGTCCTCTGGAGGACCACCCAGGGGCCTACTGAGCCTTTTGTCTTGGACTTCATTGCAGAGGAATGATTCCTGGATTGTCTTTGCCTTTTTCTCCTTTTTTTTTTTTTTCTCTCCCTTTAATGGCTTGATAGGGATTTTTTAGGTGAGAAGAAATAAAGCTAAGAGTTTTTTAATTTGAAATATTGATTTTGAAAGTCTTTCTTTTATCCATGCCGTTTCAGAGTCAGCAGAGACCCAAATCAAACAATTACAAATTACAAACAATTACAAAAACCAAACAAAAAACCACAAAGGCTCTCAAGGTTCAAGTTGAGACTACCGTCCATGATTTTCTCACAGAGCCAAATGTATATAATGTGTATTACTGTTGGCCTCTTCCCCCCGTGTTTGGATGATACCCCATATAGTTTTGAATCTTGCATTTTCACTAATATTGTGAGGGTTTATCGTTAAATATTATGATACTTTGCTTGAAAACAGATTTATAACACTCAGTTACGTGAAGGCACCATAGCTTATTTAACCCTTCCTTCTTGTGTTAGACATTGAGATTTTTTTCTCTTAATATTTTAGCTGTTACATGAACATCAGCTGTGGTGAACATTCTTGTACAGAGGTCATTGCAAATATCACTGATAATTCCTCTAGTAAAAATTCTTAAAAATGGAATTCCTGTTTGGAGGATATGAGCCTTGATACAGTTTTTGATATATTGCCAAATTTCCCTTCAGAAATGCTTGACCTCTTTAGCTACCAGCAGGGGCAAGTGAGACCTTCTGCTGCCCTGTGCCATCGTCTGGACTGAGGAGTATACTTTTAGTTCTTTGCCTATTCGGTAGGGAAAAATGGTATTTCTCCATTATTTTTTTTCTTTTTCTCTCTTTTTTTTAAATTACTGGTGATCTGCATTTTTAACATGTTCAGTTATTTTTATTTCTCTGTCTTTATTTTTTATTTTTGGAATTTCCTGTTCATGTCCTTAACTCACGTTATCTGATATTTTTAAACCATTTTCTTCATTTCTAACATCTCTTTGTATATATATGTAATAATACTATTACCCCTTTTCTTACATGTTTTATATCCTTTCCCCAATTTATCTTCAGTCTTTTAATTTTGTGGGACTTTTATGACGTATATAAATGTATAATTTTTACATGGTCAAATGTTTTTTCTTTCATGGCTTTAATGATGAAGAATATGCCAGCCCCTTCCAAGATCAGTTAAATATTTACCTATATTTTCTTCTTGTTTTATAGCTTCATTAAAAAATTATTCTTTAATCTGTTGGGATTTATTTTTAAATATGTTACGAGGTAGGCTAAAATTTTTTTCCCCAAATACTTTACCTATTATCCCAAAACCCAAAAGCGGGTGTACTGAAAAACCCTCTTTTCTTCAAGGATTTGTAATGATACGAAGTTGAGTTTTTAAAAAGTTGGTAAGATAGTAATGACCTCGGCCGTGTGTGGGCCAGTCCTAGGGTTATTAAATAAAAGGAACTGAATGTGATAGGTAAATGGCAGGCACTTCAAACCTAGGGCCTCATGAGGATGGTGGTGCCGTCTGTGTTAAGTGGGGAATTCATGAGGGGCGACGCTTGTCAGAAAAGAGTTTGCACATTTTCTTCAGCACCTTATTTTCTCAGAGCCTGGCACACGCTTTCAGTTTTGGTTAGAACCGTATCAGCGGTCTTTCTCGGTAGGTTGGACGTCTTTGCAAGCCAAGAGGTGGATTACGTGTTTCAAGGGACAGAGGAGAAATCTGGGCTTTTGGAGGCCATTTTATTTTTATTCATAATTGTTCCCTCCTTGAAGTGCCCTCCTTGCTGCCACCATCCCCCTTCCAAGAACACTTCTTTACTTAGAACTTACCTACATAAACTTCATCACCTTTGCACAACTTACCTTTACGGTTAACAGATTACTTTTGTATCTGTTGGTTCACCTGGCCTCTCACGACAGTCGAATGTAGAAGGCCCGCAGGTATTTTGATGTCCTTGTTTTTAAAGATTTGGAAACTTGTGCCCGAGGACATTAGGGGCTTAAGATCACACAAAGAAGATATGTTCTCTTGTTCTTTCATTGAACAGACACTCATTGGGGGCCCATCGTATGCTGGGCACTGTTAGATACTGAGGATACATAGATGAAAGGGAGGTCTTTTTATAAAAAATTTACTCAAGTATAATTGATTTACAATGTTGTGTTAATTGCTGCTGTACAGAAAAGTGATTCAGTTATACATATATATACATTCTTGTTCATATTGTCTTCCATTATGGTTTATCAAGGATATTGAAGAGAGTTCCCTGTGCTATACAGTAGGACCTTGTGGTTTATCCGTCCTATATATAATAGTTTGCATCTGCTAATCCCAAACTCCCATTCCATCCCTCCCGTCCTCCCCTCCCTCTTGGCAGCCACAGGTCTGTTCTCTATGTCTGTGATTCTGTTTCTGTTTTGTAGATAAGTTTACCTGTGTCATATTTTAGATTGCACACGTAGGTGATATCCTGTGATATGCGTCTTTCTCTGTCTGACTTTTCACTTAATATGATGATCTCTAGGTCCATCCATGTTGCTGCAAATGACATTTATTTCTTTCAGAAAGGGAGGTCTTGCTCTTCAGGTACTTAAGAAAAGGAAAACGCAGCACTGGAACTAAAACCCAGACCCTGTGACTCTAAGCTGTGGTCTTTCTGCTACACCTTATTTTCTGGTGCATGGACCCATAAGCTTTGTGGCTGAGACTGGTCAAAAAAGTGCTTGTTAGTTCACTTCGTTTGCCAGGACTTGGTGGTCATCCTTAGTTGACTGAAGAGCCACCATCCTCTGCAGGAGTCCGTTCATTCATAATTGGTGCGTCTGGTTCCTGCTTTGACTAAATGTGATTCATTCATACTTGGAGGCTCCTAGCACACCAGCAGCATTGGATTGAAGAAGGTTGACTAATTCAGTGAGGATTTCTTTAGCATAGCTTGTTGTGGGGTGCTGATACTTGGGTGAAATATGCCTCATAAGCATCATTTTTTTTTTTTTTTTTTTTTGCGGTACGCGGGCCTCTCACTGTTGTGGCCTCTCCCGTTGCGGAGCACAGGCTCCGGACGCGCAGGCTCAGTGGCCATGGCTCACGGGCACAGCCGCTCCGCGGCATGTGGGATCTTCCCGGACCGGGGCATCGGCAGGCGTGTCCCCTGCATCGGCAGGCGGACTCGCAACCACTGCGCCACCAGGGAAGCCCAGCATCATTGTTTTGACAGAGTTGGTATAAAGTAAGGGTGGCTCTTGGCGTGCGCATCCTCAAAGCAGGTTCCACTTCGTGTAGGCATGTGGTTCCGTGGGTGCCCAAAGACTAAAGTTTGAACGGAGGAAGCTGAATAGAGGAAGTTGACCTTGGCCGTAGTGAAGAGAACCGTGGTTGGTCCCGAGGCACGTATTGCTCGTGATGTGATGCTGTGGAACAGCGTGCTGCCTTGTTGGTGACCTTGAGGATGCCCAGATGGGGCACGTGGTGATCCTTCCGGGGAATGGACCCTGGGACAAGGAAGGAACTGACTCCTTCCCTGCGTCAGACTTCGCTTTTTAGAGCCAGGCCTTGGTACTTGACAATAACCAGCCGTTAAAATTCAAAAAAAAAATCCCATGAGGCAGTTAGTGTGGGTGACATTTAATACGTCATGAATGGTGAACTTGAGTGACCTTGATGAAATGAGGGAACTTGGGTAGTAATTAGATGAGTATATTATGTTGCTATCTACCTTAGTTGCCCATATATACCTTTTTAGGATTCTTTGTAGGCACTAGATCAAAAGCCAGACACCTGTTATTTCTTGGTTCTTTGTGTGTAAAGTGTGATTTAGAGTCACTCAGACCCTTTGTTTTAAAGAGAAATTTTTTTTCATTGATGCTCTGATATAAGTGGGCCAGCATTATCACCCCTCTGGAAAGTTTAGTGTTCACAGATAAAAACTAAAAGGAAAATTAGGTTTCAGTGGACTTTCATGGTAGTGGGAAAAGCTAGTTGCTCTAATGATTTTATTTATTTATTGTTTTGAATTCTGAACTGAAAAGAGATGGGTGTGCTTGAAAACTGAAGATGGGAGTAAGTCTGTTCAACTGATTTTTGTCGCTTTAGCTTTAATTTCTGTATTTAGTTCCTTTTTTTTGCATTTAAGTCTATATATGTATGTTAATTCTTTTGTTTTCTGTGTATGTTAATTCTATTTTATATGTGTATATTTTATATGCAATGCCATTTTATATTTCCATTTCCTCTTACATTGTTATTCAGTGTACTTTTATGTGTTCTAATAAAATCACTGTTTCTGTATGTGTTTTCTGATTGACAGGTTGAAGAGGGAAATTGATTTTTTTCTTGGTCGTAAAACTAAGCATAGAGTCATACCGGAAAGCTTTCGGAAAACAAATAGAACAACCCCTTTGTCAATGTGAATATTTCAGTTTGTCAAGCTACTTGCATGACTAGAGTGAGAAGCAATCTTAGAACAAGCATTATGATATTGATTTGCCAGTCTCAGGTAACAGGTTACTGCTTCACTTCTTGAGAATTGAATCACAATAATTCTGTGCTCTAAATAATACGTATCTCGAGAATTCCCTTGCATGATTTACGTGCTGCAGTGTAGCAAGAATAAATAATGGAGAGTCATACGACTTTAGATAAAGGTTGTATATTATTACTACATAATTTTATTGTATAGTAAATCTTAATTTGGGATACACAAAAAGCTGTTGCAGAGGTTCTTAAAAAGTTTTAGAGACACATTGGATTATAAGAATTTGCATCTTTTTTTAATTAATCCAGATGCATTCTTAGCCATATGGCCTTTATTGTCCAATAAAAATCTCAAGTGGGAAATACTGTTGCTTACAAAACATAGACCATTTTGCAAATCAGAATGGATTATCATTCAAAGCTGATATTAGAAATAGAATTCTGTATTGTTTCCTCTTCTCAAAATTAAAATATGAAGTTATAATTAGGTACTCTGTGTTTCATATAAAAGTCAGATAGTATTTTTTTGCATATTTTAAATTTATTTCCAGAATTTACCATCTGGTAAATGGTTTGAGTTAATTTTAGAGAGTTGCAAGTAACTGGGATGTTTCATACGGATTTGACGAATCATGTAGCTCACATTTGCGTGTGTGAGTGTGTATGCAGTAAGCTAGTCATAGCTTAGATGTTTAAAATAAATCCATTTAATCTTAAACCTTTTTCTTCTAACCTCTCCTCGTACCCCAAGGCCATAGAAGTTTTGGGGCCATGGAAAAAATTATTTTTAATAATGAAGTTTTATTTCTTGCTCATGCTAGATGTTCATAACATGTCAGTGTGAGTGGCTGCTCTCGGTGACATTGACATCACTCAGGGACCCAGGTGAAGGGAAACTCCTTTTTCTTTTTTTTTTTTGGCTGCGTTGGGTCTTTGTTGCTGCGCGCGGGCTTTCTCTGGTTGCAGGGAGCGGGGGCTGCTCTTCGTTGTGGTGTGTGGGCTTCTCATCACAGTGGCTTCTCTTGTTGCGGAGCACAGGCTCTAGGCATGTGGGCTTCAGTAGTTGTGGCACGCGGGCTCAGTAGTTGTGGCTCACGGGCTTAGTTGCTCCATGGCATGTGGGATCTCCCTAGACCAGAGATCGAACCTGTGTCCCCTGCATAGGCAGGTGGATTCTTAACCACTATACCAGCAGGGAAGTCCCGAGGAAACTCCATTTTTATGCTTCCATATTTGGCAACGGAGGAAATACAGACATGACATATACAAGGATATGCATACTTATTCCCAAACTAGCTCCCAAACAATTGCGTGTGGAATTGTGTGGAAATCAGCAAGCCGATTCCAGATATGTATGAAAAATACAAAGGGTTAAAAATACCAAGACAGTCTGGAAAAAGAAAAAGATTGTAGGACTAACTCTACTGGATAGTCAGATTTTATTATAAAGCTGTAATAATTAAGACATATTTTGTTGGCACAGGGGTGGGCAGATGGACAGATGAAATTGAAATGAGAATCCAGGAACAGAACTACACATATATAAAGACATAATTTTTGGCAAAGGTTGGGACTGCAGAGCATTGGGAAGATAATGGTCCTTTCAACTAATAGTGCTGGGTCATTTGGATCACCATATGAAAAAAAATGAAACTTGATCCATACATTTCATCAACATCAATTTCAGGTTTGTTTGTTTGTTTTCTGAACTGAACTTGGTTTCACATGTAGGATGAGAATAGGGCTCAAGTTCAGTGCATTGAGTTGATTAGATCATGGACAGAGCGTAGATCATTGATTAAGTTTAGTAGAACGTCTCCAGAGCATCAGAAATCCCTCTCGGGCATCTTTCTAGTCATTATCCTTTCCTTTCTCCCCAGGGATAACCACTATTTTGAACCCCAGCACTGTAGTTTACTTGTTTTTGTACATCATACAAATGAATTATATAGTGGAATTATATAGTAGGTCTTCTCCGTATTGCTGCTTTCACTCAGTACTGTTTGTGAGATTTATTTATGTCGTTGCGTATAGCTGTAGTTCTTAAGAAGTGTAGAGTTAGGCGTCACCTCCCTAAAGGTAGGGTAGCTATATGTAAATCATTTGTAGTCATTCTGCATGGGAGGTTTATTTATTCATTCAGTTATTTGTTTATATAAATACGGGCTCACAGATATCTCTTTTATACTTTGGGCTGTAATCCAGTACTATATTTTTTTGCTGAAATTGCTCCAGCTTTGGCTGTTGGAAACCCTTTCAGTTGACTTCTGTATCCTTTTGATATATGCCCATCCTTGTGCTGTTGTAGTTATTGTTTTGAGCACTTCTCTTGCTTTCTGGTACTACACGTTGCTTCACACCTGTCTTGTATCTGTCCTGCCTCAGTCCGAGAATCAGCTGTTTCTCCCGGAAGCCCTGGTTTCCTTTACTGAAGAATGGTGTTAGAAACCAAGATCTTGGCTTATTTCCCTTAGTATAATGTTCTCAAGGTCCATCCTTGTTGTATGTGTTAGTTTGCTAGGTTTGCATGACAAAATATCACAGACTGAGGGGCTTAAACAACAGAAATTTAATTTCTCACAGTCCTGGAGGCTGGAAGTCAAGGTTAAAGTGTTTGCAGGTTTGGTTTCTTCTGAGGCCTCTCTCCTTGGCTTGCAGAGGACAAGCTCTTGCTAGCTTTTCCTGTGGTCTTTTCATGCACAGGCCTTCCTGATTTCTCCTTTGTGTGTCCAAATTTCCTCTTCCTATAATAAGTATACCAGTCAGATTGGATTAGGACCCATTCTAATGACCTCATTTTAACTTAATCACCTCTTCAAAGGCCTGATCTCCAAACACAGTTACATTCTGAGCTACTGGGGGTAAGGCTTCAATATATGAATTTTGGGGGGACGCAGTTCAGCCCATAATGTTGTAGCACGTGTCAGAATTTCCTTCCTGTTAAGGCTGAGTAATATTCCACTGTATGTATAGACTACAGTTTGTTTATCCAGTAACTCATTGTTTGGGTTGTTTCCACCTCTTGGGTGTTGTGAATAGTGCTGCTGTGAACACGGATGTACAGGTAGCTCTTTGAGACCGTCTTTCAAATCTTACAGGTGTATACCCAGAAGTAGAAGTGTTTGGTCATATTGTAATTCTAGTTTTAATTGTGTGAGGAAGCGCCATGTTCTTTTCCATGGCAGTTGTACCATTTTATATTCCCACCGACAGTGTGTACAGGGTTCCAGTTTTTCCATATCCTTGCCAACACTTGTTATTTTGGATTTTTTTTGAGAATACCCATCCTAATATGTATGAAGAATAACAAATATTTAATATACAGCATCAAACATACTAAGTAAAAGCAAAGGAAAAAGGAAATTTTATTTTTTCTGTTTCTCAGAAATAACCAGTGTTAACGTCTTGGTATTCTCTTAGATTTTTTTATATATGTATGCGTGTATATGTGCACACGCACACACATACATATGCTTATGTATAAATTTAACAAAACTTTAATCACATTGCTTATATAATTTTTATCCTGTTTTTCATTTAATATTACATTATGGGCATTTCCTATGTCATTAAATATTATTGAAACACATGAGTTTAATGGCTGCAACATACAAAATAGTTTCATTATTTTCTGATTATTGCTCACAAGGTTGCTTCTTGTTCCCCCTGTTATATACAATTCTCTGATGAAAATTTCATCTACATGTATCTCTGCATTTCTGACAATTTTGTTTGGCCAGATTCCTAGAAGGGGGTTAGCAAGGTAAACAGTTCTCTTTAAAGTTTCTGAATATATACTACAAAATGCACAATTGTTTCCAGCCACGTGGGAGACACCCAATACTTACCGGGATTGAATATTATCTTTCCAACTTGTTTTTAAAAATCTTTTCCAATTGAGTACATAAAAAAATGATTTCAATTTGATTTAGTTTGCATTTCCTTAATTATTCGCGAAGATGTGCAGTTTTCACATATTTCTTTTTTCTTTTGTGAATTTAATATGCCTGGTAAATAATTGACACGGCTAGGAAGTGGCACATTGGATTTGCAGAATTACCAATATTTTTATAGATGCTGTTAGAGTTGCGATTAGTCACAGCCTTTAATGTTTAAGAAAATGTGATATGTCTAATATTAATATTAAGAGATGGTGTTGCATTTATTGATGATAATTTTGTTGCTCTGTAAGACTTGTAAAAACTAGTCAGAGACAAACTGCTTGAAACATAAATATTGGAAACAAAGGAAACACATAATCTGAGGAAACATTCATTTTTATCAAAAATTGTAAGTTGAAAAGAAATTAATATCATAAATAGTATTTCTCAAACAGCAAACAAAGTTTGATTAGATGAAAGATAAGGAGACAGTTTCACACAAAAACTGGGAAGAGTACTGGGGAAGTCATAAGGTAGGAGAGAGTTGGAGGGCAGTGGACAGTTAATAAATCTGTAGCCAGGAGAGTAGGGTTCAGAGTTCCTGGAGGACCTTGGCAGTTCACCAAACCCTTTCTGATGTCAATTGTTATCCCACTGTAAGTCGAAAGTCCCAGATGCCCCTGCACTCGGGTTCCTAGTCTTGAGGTTCTGTATGTCTTGGAAGAAGCAGACAAGTTGAGTTCCTAAAGGGAAATTCCCAGAGCTGCTATCAGATGACCTGGTGTCTTCTGAATTATCCTCGGGAATCATGCAGGTAATTTGTCTGAGGCCCAGATGATACTGGGGCAGGTGCAGGGAGAAAGTAGATGCTCTCCGGGTGAATACAGTGATTTTTTTTTTTTTCTTGGCATGCCTAAGTACAGGGGAAATACTGAGAGATTCAGAAAGTTCCTGCTTGATGTAGAGTTCGGTTGGATTAAAGTCTCTAGCTGAGGTGTGGAGAGTTGGTTTAGCTCATCCTTGCGGAGGGAGGGGGTGGGTAGGAGAGAAGGAGAGTGGAGAAAATAGGCCTGGCCTGGTAGGGAGAGCCAGGATCCTGGTATAGTGTAGCACATGACTTACTAATCATCGCCTTAATTTTACATTTTGCACGTTTATAGATACTTCAGAAGGGGAAGAACAAATTAAAACTGTTAATATTTCTAAAGTATAATGCTTTTTATTCAAAAAGTAATATGTGGCTATAAAATAACCAAGGAAGACAGAAAAGTATAAATTCTTTCCCATCCTCACCACTCCATCATTCATCTCAGAGATAACTATTTAAACGTTTTTATGTATCCATAAACACACACACGTTATTTTATGTCAGAGAGATTATATCATCCTTCCCTCTACAAACTTATTCTTTTCACTTTATATGTCTTGGATGTTTTCCATGTCTGTACATTTAGATCCACACCTTCCAGTAGCTACATACTCTTCCATTGTACGAAGTACTGTAGTTGGTTAAGCTGTCTCCTAGGAATGATATTCCACTGGTTTTAAATTTGTATTTGTTTTGTAATTTAATTAATAATTTGTTTTGCGGTGGTACCCTAAATATGAAGAGTATATTCCTAAGTAGGAGATGCCTGGGTCAAAGTCAGCATTTAGTGGCGGCCTGCTCAGGCCACCTATCTGAGATGGATGAGGGGTGGTATTTCTTTCTGCATTATGGGTGTTTTAATCACCTTCCATCCAGCTCTTCGTGGTACTTCACGTTGGCAGAACGTGTTCACATTTCCAAACACCCCGTTCCCTTCTTACTGATCAGCGTGCGGATTGGTTTTGTTTACCGTGCCTGAGCTGAAGGCCCGCAGCTTGGAGTAGCTCCCAACTACTGCCCCTGGGTCTTCTCCCTCCTGGCCCAATGGTGATGCCTTTGAATGTAGAGGAGAGTCCTTGGAAGTTATGGGCCCAGTGGGAGGAGATAGTCTTGTCTAATGGGAGGCTTTGCTATGTCATTTCTATAATTCCAAGCCAACTCTGAGTGCTTTTCTTCTTATTTAAGAAAGCTTCAAGTTCAGTAATTTTCTAGGATGTTTCCCACTGAGATGTTACAGTATCTTCTATAAATGCATGTAGATTTTTCATTGCAAAAGGACATCATGACACTTCACGTCTCTTTGTGCAAATCTTAAAGAAAAAATTATTTGGTGAAGCCTAGCTTCATCAACGCCTTGTACCTGAAAGGCATTTGTGTGTCCAAGCACGTGCTTTACTGTCCCGGGAGGACCAGGCAAATCCACTCCCAGTGTTGCTTCTCCTCCCTGGCTTCAGTGAAGGTGGGGTTAGTGCAAAAGAAATTTGGTGATTCATTCATCCATCTGTTCATCTACTCATTCAACGAACGGCCATTGAGTGTCTCCTGTGAGCCAGGCTTTGTTCTCAGCTAATTCTGAGGGGTGCGGACATTAATAAATTTATCCTAATATCACAGAGCTACTTACATTACCTGTGACATTGGGCTTACTCTGTTGTGTACGGGCATATGTGGGAAACATAAAAAGAGACAGAAAGAGCAAGAGCTGAGGGAGGAGAGGAGAGGAGAGGAGAAGGTGACGTTTTAAGAGAACATGAAGCAAACGTGTTGTCAGAACAGACTTAGTGAGTGTCCTCTTTGAAACGTTTCTTAAAGAACTGTGATAGTTATCATCATGTGTAGGCAGCCCCATAGTATATAATATTCTGAAAGTTCTAGGGAATCAGATAAAATAGTTTTATGATAGATTGCATGTCTAGTTGAAATGGGGGAACGTGTAAGTGATACAGCAGCCATGGGAGGACCCCTTGGTTTTCTGACACTGTTATATGGATATTTAGAATCAGTCATCTTTAGTGTCACTAGCACAGAACGAATTATAGAAATGTAGAGTTCAAATAATTCATAATTCTCAACATCTTCCTCTAAGTCAAGCGTAATTGACTACAGAATTTTCACCCCGGGAAGATGGAGGAACGTCCTCAGGCGTCTGTGTCAAGGTGTGGGCCACAGACTAGCCAGCACTTTGTATATAGTGAGTGTTAACGGAACATTTTTTGAATAAAAATATATTATTTTAAAAACTTAAATTGTCTTTAATATGCAGAACTTATGCAGAACTTAGAATTTTGATTCTAACAGTTATTTCAGAATAACGTTTAAATTTTCTAAGTCCTATTTTTTCATTGAAGAAAGGTCTTTATCTGTAAAATGAGCATAAGGAGCTGTTTATGACACACAGATTTTATTTCATTATATATATTCATTTACTAAAATGTGTTTTGCATAAATAAGGGGCACATAACAGGTTTGTAGAGAGGGATAAACATGAGAACAAATACAACTTTCTTTATAAACTCTCCAGCACCAGACAGTTGGCCAATATTGGCATTATTGTGATTCTCATTATTATATTCTATAACCATAAAGAATATTTTAGGATCCAAGATCTGAGTGGATTTTCATTCTGTTTGTTCAAACTGTGGAATATGTATAGGCCACATTTTGATAAGGAAGGAGAAAAAAAATTAAACAACCATTGAGCATCTATTTTTAAAGCATTGTTCTCATTGCCGACTCTGTGCTAGGCAGTATTCTAGGTGCTGGAAATACAGAAAGTACACATAGGCCCTCTGCTTGTGGAACTAACCATTTAATGGAGGATTCAGATAATCAGTACAAGAAAAGTGATGTGGAAACCGTAGGTTTCTATGTAGGAGTTATGAAGGGCCCCCTGGTCTCTTGGGGGTGTCAGGGAATGTTTCTGAGAGGGGAACACTGCTAAGCTGAGACCTCCAGGGTTGGGAGGAGGGGGCCAGGTGGAGAGCAGAGGTGTTGAAGGCACAGAGAATAGCACACACCTGGGCTCAGAGATTGGGGAGATTGAGGGCTGACAGTGGGGAGAGAACAGGGGCCGGGGTCCTTCCAGGCTGTGGCTGCCAGAGTTGGATTCTGTCCAGCGGCAGGGTGGGACCAGAGCGGTGACATGATCAAATCTCTGTTTCAGAAAACCCCACTCCGGCTTGACTCTGGAGAAGCCATTGGACTGGGGCAGGAAGAACAGCTGGGAGACCCTTTCGGAGGCACTGCCAGGGTCTGGAGAGAGCCCAGGGTGGCCTGGACTGAGGAGCGGGCGGTGGAGGAGAGAGCTGGACCAATCTGAGTGACGTTGACAGTGCTGGGGACTGATTGGAGATGAGGGACAGTGGCATGGGAACGATGGAGCCAAGCTGGTTCCCGCTTTTCTGGCCCGAGCGATGTAGTGGCTCGTGGTGCTGATGCGGGCAAACAGAACGGAGGCTGAGGCTGGGGTGGCAGGTGGAGGTGCGCTCGGGAGACCGGCTCTGTGTGTCTGTGGGAAGCCTGACTTGGGGAGACCACGTGGATGGTTGGATAGTTGGGTCTGGAGCGGAGAAGGGAGACGTGGGTGCCCCTTGGAGCCTTGCACGCGTCATCAACGTGAAAACGGCACCTGCAGGCAAGGAATGCACAGCGTCTCCCAGGAAGAGGCCAGGCCTAGATCCTGGAGTGACAGCACATTTTACAGGAGCGGTGCAGGAAGAGAAACATGCAGGCACACTCGGGAGTAGCCCGAGAGGCAGGAGGAAAACAAGCTCGCAGCCCCACAGCCCAGGGAGAGAGCATGTGGAGGTGGCGGCGTTGGCCGTGTGGGGGGCTGGGCAGTGAGGAGAGTCAGTGGAGGCCCCGCGAGGAGGGGGACCTTGCTGTGTGAACGCAGATCACATGGGTTTCGGAGAACCAGGCCTTGGAGGGAGAGCAGCTCTGCAGAAATCTGTGTCTCATAAAGAGCAACAGCCCGAGGAGGGCAGGGGGTCAGGGGAGGCTCCTCCTTTTCTTTCCTTCCTTTTTTCTTTTTTAAAGCTGAGGGCCTTGAAGGGGTTTATTTGCTGTGGAGAAAAAGCCAGTTGAGACCCAGATGGTGACCAAATAGGGGGAAGTGCATCTGTGGGGAGGTGGAGCGTGGATGGAAGGTGGGGAGTAAACGGAAGGGGGCTTCAGAGCCCAGGGGGGCGGGTCCTCGTGGCAAGGAGGAAGGATTCGCCCTGAGAGAGGAGAAGGGGAGGCCTGAGGTCCAGGTGAGGCGGGTGGAGGACAGGACGTTGAGGGGGGCCTCTGCCCGGGGGCTTCTGTTTCTCTGTGACCCAGGAAGGGAGCCCTGGGCCTCGCACTCCAGTCCTGCCTCCCTGGGGACCATGGAGGCTCCATCCTCGGGGTGGGGGGTGTCTTCATTCCCTTTCAGTCCTGAGGATCACTACTGTCTTATTTCCCTCTTTGCTGCATCCTTTACCCACTGAGACTTCTGGCTGAGCTGGATAAACTGCTTTGTACCAAAGGAAGCCATTCTCATCTTCAAAGCAGGGCCTCCTTCCCTCCCAGATGAATGGTTGAGTCCGTTTCGGTAGTTTCTATCTGTGCTGTCCACGTGGAAGATCCTCGTGGTGGGCCCGTCTGCTCAGACGTGGGAAGGTGTTTGAGGCCGTGCCTGTCCCTTTAACGCCCTCTCCGTAGGGGAAGCTCTCTTTGCTTTCATCCTAGCCTGGGGCTAGTTTTGTACCTCAGGAGCCCAAGCTCTTACCTGCCTTCGGAGATTCCCCTTCAGCAGGTCAGTGCGTATCTCGGTCGTGGTTCTGGGAGGACACAAAGTCGAGGAGTCGGGCTCAGGAGAAGCTGGAGCCATGTGTTCATGGCTGGTGTTCGGGGTCGCAGGGCTTTCCTCTTCTAGGATCCCGACCCATCAACGTCAGGAAGTTATATGAGGGGACTCGGTCACCCTTCTGCCCCCCCCCCCAATGTGGGCACCACGCCCATGACCCTGAGGGGCCGCGCAGGGGTGCTTTGGGAGAGCATCCTGGTTACAACATAGGCACGCTGGAAGATAGGACCCATCCTGTGTACGGCTTTAAAATCCTAGGAGCTGAAGGTTAGCAACTGACGCTGTAAAGTGAAAATGAAATTTAACTGAGCATTTAGTGGAGGAAAAGTAATTTATTGGCTCTACCATGAAAAGCCCTGGGAGTAGGCGTTCTTCTCACCCTGGACGCCAGTGATGGATGCCGGCTCTGTGCTGCAGGCTGCAAGTGGGCTCTTTAGAAGAGCATAGTAGGGACTTTGCAGGTGGGCCTCATTTGGTTATGTTACTTCTTTTGTGAGGCTCTGCTGTGTCTTTATATTCTACCAAGGAGAAGATGGTAAATCAGGGTAATTGCTTCATCCCAAGGCACTTTTATATTGTAAAGCAAAGAGGTCCTGTTAAGAAACTCAAATTAACTTCGGCTGTTCATACTATATGCAGAGCCTCTTTGAAAGCTGCTTGTCATACAGCCTGGCGGTTTATCACGGAACAATTCCATTAGAACCTGACACTTGTTCTCAAGGCACCAAGACTTAGGATCCCTCAGGAAAAGCATTTAACCCTTGGCAATGCAAAGCTGTCATTTATCTGTCATCTAAAAACTCACTGGAGCATGTTTACGAGAGAGATTTGGAGCAGTCATCATTTCCACTGAATTAGAAATAGATGTGGGCTTCAGTAAATAGTCAAGAAACGGTAAAGGGTCCAGGCCCACACTGCAGAAGTGGCCTGGCGCTGCTAGTTCCGTTATAAAATGCACTTACCATGGTATTCCGTAATTCTCAAGGAGCTCACTAAACAGAATTGAGCGACTGGAGTATTAGTTAATTGCTGCTGCTGAGTCATTTGAATTGCTTATCCCAGTTCTATTTTATAGGCTTTAGAAGAATTGTTAAGGTTCATGTATATCCACCAAGGAGGCTTAGCAGGCCTTAGACGAATGAACTGAAATTGTCACGATCTGAAAATTAACAGCCTTCTGCCTGGCATTTACAAACAAAGGATGGAGGTGCCATTTGTCAAAGCCCGTCAGGGAGCAGGTTCCCCAGGGAGCCAGGCCAGCAGAGTCGAAGAAGTCAGTCTCTGGTGCCAGACTGCCTGGCTTCAGACCCAGGCGTTGTCTCTCACTGGCTGTGGGCATTTGACAAGTTAGTTAACCTCGGAGCCTCTCGTTCCTTCATGGGTGGACGGGGAAATGTCTCTTGGGGTTTTAAAGACTGTTAAATGAAATAATGCACGTGAAGTCCTTCCTACAGTGGCTGCATATAGTAATAAAGGGAAATTGGTATTAGCAAAATTTAATATGGGCCTGATGGGTCTGAGATGATGGTATAGATCATCCCAAAAGGCTAGTTTTCATTGGAATATTTACTGGCTAAATTTTTCTGTGGGCGTCTGTTACTTTATGACTCCCTTCAATTTCCTAGTTTCACAAAAGCTGTGGTTACAGAAGTGATTATGGCACAAACCAGCCTCAATTCTGTTCCCATTCTTGTAGAACAGATCGGCAGCCCTAAGGCAGAGATCTGTAAATGCTCTGAGTTTCAAGATTGAATTAAGATTGCGACAGCCTTTGTGGTCAGAGATAAACAAGTAAGGTTGGGCTGACCTTTTCAAGATGTCCCTGGTGGAAGTAATCAAGGGGGTGATGCTTCCAAAGCTCGTGGTGAGCCAGAGGCATAAAGCTGTTGGGGGAAAACCGAGTGAACAGGCATGGGAACTGGAATGCAGTGACTCACAGAGAACAGCCTGGTGTAAGTGAGCAGGGTCCTAGTAATGTTCTTTAGGATTTAAGGGTTCGTCGTATGCGCTGTTGGCCAGTCCTCACTCCCCAGCAGGTCTTTAACCACCAGCCTCACCACCACCACCGTCACCACGACCACAGTCACCATCGTCACCACCGTCATCATCACTGCCGTCACCATCAGTCACCAGCAGCACCACCGTCACCATCACCACCATCATCACCAGCACCATAGCTACAACAGCTCAGGGCCTTGATGGACCTCAGTTGGGAGCATCCTTGCTTCCTCCCCAATCTCTGTCTCCAGCCCCATCTTCTCAGCCTGACTTGTCTCTATCACCTGCTCACTCCCTGACCACCTTTCTGCCCTCCAGTCCACTGGCTCTGACTGCAGACCAAGGAAGGAATTTGCAAGTAAACTTCGGCAACCTTGCTTTTCCCTGATTTAAGGAGGGATTACTGATCTTTTAGTATTTGCTCTAAGGATAACAGACGTTAATTGGTTTGACCCATTCAATTTAAAGCAGTTGTTATTGTTTTGGAGCGCTTGGTTACGCTTCCTTAATTATACACAGTTGCTGCTCCGAAAGAGCGGAGCGTGTCTCTGGAACATTCTTCCCCTCTTCCTTTGGTGCCTCTTCTTCCCGTTGGCCCTTGTGACCTCAGCCCCCACCCCGGGGGCGGGTGAGCAGGGCATCCCAGGACTGTCCGCATCCCAGGACTGAAAAGACTGTCTCCTCTGTGGTCCAACTGATCGAGGCCAGTCCTGATGCAAACTGCAAGGAAAGGCCGAGCGAGTCTGGGGGTCTCCTTTCATTCTCTCTCCCCTGTGTCCGTCCTTCACTTAACTCCCAACCGAGCCTGCTTTCAGGAAGGGATCAGGTAAACTTATTTAGGGCGAGGTAGTTTAGCAGTGGAGCAAACCAAAGAAATGAAACTTTGAATGTGGAATTCCAAGTGGCTAAAGAAGGAAGATGGTGTGGTGAGGACAAAGGTCACCTCCTCCAAATACTCTCAAAGGCCGCTTAATAGTAATTTTTGTATCTTGTACTTCTGAGTCCTCCCTCTTCCCTTCCCTCTCCCTTCCCTTTCTCAAGACCCA
Organism: Monodon monoceros; assembly: GCF_005190385.1. Lineage (NCBI taxonomy): Eukaryota > Metazoa > Chordata > Mammalia > Artiodactyla > Monodontidae > Monodon > Monodon monoceros. The sequence goes on from NW_021703775.1 coordinate 6,366,973, forward strand.
GCTCAAAGCAGCTCTCTTGCAGGACGCAATCCTGGCTCCTTCTGCATGCCAGACCACAGGATGTTAACATTCTCTGCTTAGAAGGATCCCTTCCTCTCCTCTCCCTGGTCCCCTAGACTGCTAGCTTCTCAGCAGCAGGATAGGCTGGTAGCAGCCCTAATGGTCTTCCCAGTATCTGACACAAGGGCATTCAGGAGGCATTCAGAAATGCTTTTGGACTAAAGTGAATTGTAGTTCTGCTATTGGAGGAGGACAGTATTTTTTCAACATGGAGAACATGATAACTTTATCCAGAAGACAGGTAAAAGGTTTCTTATTCTCTTTTTTTTTCCCATTGGAGTATAGTTGCTTTACAACGTTGTGTTCATTTCTGCTGTACGATGAAGTGAATCAGCTATGTGTATACATATACCCCTCCCTCTTGGACCTCCCTCCCCCCATCCCACCCATCTAGGTCATCACAGAGCACCGAGCTGAGCTCCCTGTGCTATACAGCAGGTTCCCACTAGCTAGCTATTTTACACATGATAGTGTATATACGTCAATCCTAACCTCCCAATTCATCCCACCCTCCCCTTCCCCCGCTGTGTCCACACGTCCATTCTCTACATCTACATCTCTATTCCTGCCCCGTAAATAGGTTCATCTCATTCTCTTCTCCTTGAATTCACTCGTTTCCTAGATCCCAACCCTGGAGATACACCAGTAGGTAGAATTATGGGGTGTTTTTTTGTTTGTTTGTTTTTTTAAGGATGAAACACTTTGATGATTCTAGTCAAGGGGTGCAATGAACCACATATACCCTTGGCTGAAAGCCTTTGTCTTGGGAGGTGCAGTTTGTGTGAAGCGAGTGGTCAGGTTTGAACGGGCTCCATGTGGATCAGTGCAGGAAGGAGGAGGGCAGAGTCTCTCTCTGGCCAGTGGGTCTGCTGGGTCAAATCTGGGGCTCAGTTGCAGAGGCCGCTGTGCCAACTCCAGCGCCTTCCCTCCAGGAGGGCAGCTTGGGCACAGATTGGAGTTGGCTGGTGCCTGGGTCGGATCCGGTGAACGTGATGACACTGTCAGCCCTAGCAGGCTTACTCTAGACTCCGTAATTTCTTTATTCACTCACCCGTCCTCCATTCCTCTCTTCTGTAGTACATGGATATCCTTTTCGTATGGGTGCTGTGGAAAGAGACCGATTTTTGTTTTTCGTTGTTTTGGGAGTATAAAAATAACAGGCCAGCCTTTGATCCAGAATTCTTCTTTTACTTCTTTCTGAAGGAGAGAGGACTTCCCTTGGTTTCACTCACCCTGCTTAGCTTTGCTGTGGCTCACGTTCACAACTGGTGGACACTGGGCTTGTAGACACTAGGGTGTAGGAAGTGTGGCCACTTCCTGGCTCTTAGGTAGGCCCTGTCTCCCGGATAGACCTGAAGAAAATACTTTGGACATTGCTGTTCTTTCCACATGATGTCAGATGATCAAACTCTCATCGTAAGTTCCTCGATCTTTAAAAAAGTTAACCTAGGAGCATCTACCAGCTTTGTCTTTCTTCAAGGGACATTGTAAGGATAACAAAGAGACATATATGTGAAATGTCGTGAGCTCAGTGGAAGGGAGAAGGCTTGAGGCTCAAAGGTATTACTGTTATTTAGTTCCATGCTGTTATCATGTGATTTTGGAAATGATGATAATATCTTATTTGGATATCTTTTCCTCCTTAACCAGCATAATTGGCTTTGGCCACTGCCCTACAAAATACTTCACGCGTCATCAATGTGAAAACGGCACCTGCAGGCAAGGAATGCACAGCGTCACACAGGAAGAGGCCAGGCCTAGAGCCTGGAGTGACAGCACATTTTACAGGAGCGGCGCAGGAAGAGAAACACGCAGGCACACTCGGGAGTAGCCCGAGAGGCAGGAGGAAAACAAGCTCGCAGCCCCACAGCCCGGGGAGAGAGCTCGTGGAGGTGGCGGTGTTGGCTGTGTGTGGGGGCTGGGTAGTGAGGAGTGTCCGTGGAGGCCCCGCGAGGAGGGGGACCTTGCTGTGAACGCACATCACATGGGTTTCGGAGAACCAGGCCTTGGAGGGAGAGCAGCTCTGCAGAAATCTGTGTCTCATAAAGAGCAACAGCCCGAGGAGGGCAGGGGGTCAGGGAAGGCTCCTCCTTTTCTTTCCTTTTCTTTTCTTTTTTTTGTTTAGTTTTTATGACTTTTATTAAATCCTTACAAAACAGAATACAAAATTCCGGCGTTGACAGTTGGTGTAAAGGAAAACTTCTGAGCAGTATCAGTTCACCTGGTGCAGTGGAGTTAAAGTGCTTGGATGTGTTTCCCCCGCTTAAAAAAAATTTGAGGTTTCTTTTGTCGTTTTTACGCATCTTAACATTGAAGCACTGCTGTGCCCCCTTCCCCCAGCGCCAGACTCGTTCACAGTAACGGTTCTGGCCAGTCCTTTCGGGCCGCACTGTCGTTGTGACAGGGGGAGGAAGTGGCTGTCCCGCCTTTGAGAGGAAAAAAAAAAAAAAAGCTGCTCACAGCTCAGCTTTCCCGAGTAAAATGGCCATGGCGCCTGCAGCCAGCGAGAGTCCATTTGTTTCTTCTTTACAAAAAGGCAAAATCCCCAGTTTCAAAATGTGGAATCGCATTTTCTGGGACTGTTATACATCTGCAATAAATAATAAATAGTCTCGTAGCAGTTGGCTGCCTCTAATGCAAAATAAGTAAATACATTTGGTGACATCCATTCGAAGAGTGTGATTCTTGTAATTGTCACAGAAGGAAGAAAGCACCTCACAGACGATAGAGATTTTGCCGTCTGTGAGTAACAAAGGAACATAACTCATAACACGAGGCTCTTACTGAGTTTAATGGATGTATTAGCATGCCAGGAATTGGAATTCTCTACTGCAGCCGTCCCCAGGGAAGCTGACCTGACGTGCAGCACGTCAGGGGAGAAGGTTCCTTTGCTTGTAGAGCAAATGGCCTGGCCCTCATGTTGCTGGGATGGCAGAAGAGGGAAGAGGGCTGAGTTTTAATGGTGACACATCAAGAGAGAGGCGTGCTCCAGGATTGTGATAACCTGCCCAGACCTCACTTGCGGTCAGTGGAACGGCGGACTCACTGTCGAGAAGGTACTGTCTTTACGAGTCAGAAGAGGTATAAGTTCAGACGCTTAGGGAGAGATGAGGGCTGGCAAGTCCAGGCTTTCTCTTCCAGTGACATTTGCTTTATGCAGATGACATTTTAGCTTCCTGGGCCTGACATGACAGGAGGGGGTTGTGGTTCTAGTTCAGGATGAGTGGGTGGGTTCCTGTTAGGAGGCGCTGAGTGCTCAGTGGAAGTGGCAGAGCTGAGAAACCCGAGGAAAGGCAGTCAAGAAGTCTTGCCTCTGGTGCAGGGTTTCCTTTGCCCTCCTCCGGAGAAGGGGGACGGGTTGTCATCTTCGGTCATTCTGGTTTCAGCTGATGGTGTGGAGGGCACGGCGTGGCACAGGCATCGTGGCGGTCCCGTGAAAGGTGGCCAGTGCGCTTCTGTTAGTAGCTCATGTGGAGGTGGTCCTGCGGGCGTTCAGTCCTCCTCGTATCAGAGGCCATAGGCTGGGCGTGCCAGCGGGACCTCATTAGAGAACTTTACTCAGTGGTGGTTTGCATCTGGGAGCGCTTTTGGTTATCTTCCAGCTTAAAGGGGTTGGGAAATGAGGCAGGTTTACTTAAGGAGTGCTTCCCCCTCACCTCCGTCTTCTCCATATTTGGAAGGGATCGTTGACCTTGGCAATGCAGTGAGTCGGATACCTGCCTCATTGATTTGGGCTTGTATCCTCATGCCTCTGTCTTAAACATCCAAGTCACGTTGCAAAATCGGTAGGGTTTCCAAATGTATCTTCATTGCTACACCCTGCATTGTTCCTGACCTTCTCTTCACACGTCCTGTGCCCTTTGGACCCTGATGTCTTGTGCCCTTTCTCCCTGGCCTTTGGGAAAAAGCTGACAAACTCGTGGACACTAAGGTGCTGAGGGCTGAGCAGGTGTAAAGTGTTTTCCCTTCTTGTGGTGTCTACATTTCTTACAGGGGCGAAGACATCTTAAACCAGAGGAGTGACTCTCTAGTTGTGGAATTTCAGTCGTCAGCCAGCAGATGCAGGAGGTATTCTATTGGGTATGGGGGCTTCTCAGAAGCCTGGAAATCATCCTAAATGACCACCTGCTCCATGTTACATCAGGCCACTTCGTGCATCACACCAGTCTTGTGTGTTTGGTTGGCTTGACCTGGCTGAGGACAGCAAGCATGTCTGTGGGAGTCTCTGTGCATGGAGTTGCACACAGTAGGTGCTTCACAAACTGCTGTACCTATGGGAGAGGAGGAGAAGTACGTTGCATGCAATGCGAGCTTGTGTTTCTGATTGCAAATGCTGGTTTTGGTCCAGAAATCAAGCCAGTTCATAGAAAACCTGCAGTGCCTCTCTTGGCTGCAGCCCACTTCATGCCCATCCACAGCATGAGTTGTGTTTCCTCAGAACAGTCTCCATTTGAAATCCATGGAATGTTCACGAAAGCTGGGGTTTCATATTGCAGAAGCATATTGCCCTGCAAGCAGGGCAGGACAGTCGTGCCCCTTCCTTTGAATCTGAAGCCTGGTTCTGTGATTGAGTGTCATTCCCATCTCGTGCTTCCCTTATGCCCGTCACTGTCACCACGGCTACCCCGGAGAGTTTCCAGTGACTGTGGGGTTGGAGCGGTGAGCCTCGCCGTTGGGAGGCTGGGGCAGCAGCCTCCCTTTACATGAAGGTCACTGCTTGGACTTCCAAATCAAGTAACTTTGGGTAATGTACTAAGGCTGAATTAAAATGCTAACAGGCTACATGTTCTGGGCATTTTAACCTGCCCTGATCTGAAATTTAAATGAAATGCCTTAGGTGCTCTCAAAGTCTTGACAGAAGCATATTTAGCATCACCCCTTGGACAGTGAATTTAAAATATACCCTGGCCACACGGGCAGAGCTAGGAAGATAAGCAATATTTATTTTATGATCATTTTATTTGCGTCCTCTACAGCAACATGACACAAGTATGCTCTTTTACTCGAGATAGCAATTTAGCTGAAACATAACAAAAGAAAACCCCAAACCTCACTATTTTTTAAGTTTCTTTGAACCTGCAGATTCTCTTCTTATCAGCAACATTTAATAGCAGTGCGTTGGATTTGGGGCACCTGAAGCTATGCCAAAGCCCTTTTGTAGATTTCCTTCGCATTTAAACCTTGTGACAACACCATGAAGACATTGGGCTGCAGAGAGATTGCATGGCGTTTTCGTCATCATATCACTGGTTATGGCAGGACCACAGTCAGGACGTGGCTGTCCTGGCTCCCAGCTCCAGCCTCTGTCCACTAGATCAAGCTTGAACTCTAAGCAAAGCGATGACAAGGTCGCTTAAACCAAATGGGTCTGCTTGAAATGCACACAGTTGCTCATTTGGAGGACATGGCAGTTCCTTACAAGGGGTAGTGTCAGTTCCGTTGTCTACACTGGGGCCAGATTTCTCTGTCTACTGAGTTGAAAAGACAAGTCTATTTCCTTCGGTCACTTAGGTCACTTCCTTATTATTAGTTGAATTAGCCTTTTAGTTTTTTCCTTACTAGGAGGAAGGAACACTGTTTTTTCCTTAAGTCCTTCTAGTTATTTGGTTTCTGGTCACTTTGTAATTATATCTTGGGAGAAAGGATATTAATTTTCTTGCACAAAAAGGCTGAGTTCCTTGATGACATAACCATGTTTCAATTTCCGTCCTCTCTCTCGTTGCCTACACCCCTTCCTCTTAGCACATTTTTCATAGTGAGGAAGAGTGATCGTGTGAAATATATCAGAAGGAAGGATGGATTCAGTAGGAGTTTGACAACTTGACTGCTTAGCAGAGATCGGAAGAAGGCTCATAACAGTGAAAACCACTGCAGCATGGAGTTTTAACAGCTCTTTTGGGACCTAATTAATGAAAGAATCACTACAGAAGCACAGCCATGCAAAAAAAAAGAAAAGAAAGAAAGAGAGAAAGAAAAGAGTAGGAGCGTTTCCATATAACGCTCTGGGGCCATGTCATAAGAGGAAATACGCTCATAATTTCTATTTACACATCTCTGTAATTACCTTCTGCTTGAAGATTATTTTCAGTCTTCTCCTGTCAAAGTTGCTTAGATATTTCCTCTTTCACACATCAGGCAGAGAGGTCTAGTACTGGTTGCAGCTTGTCCTAAGGATTTTTTTTTCCTCCCGAAGAATGGAATTCTCGGACACCCGAGTCATACTGCTTGATTAGACTGGCTTTCATCTGATCCATGTTCCCGTTACCATTGCCATTTGCCCGTGAATCAGACCTCTGCATTCAGGTGAATGTTGTATTGAGCATTACCTTTAACTTTTTCATGTGTGGTTGTTCTCTCTTCTCTCTCCCTGATGCAGTGTCTATGAACCAGATAGAAACGTGTTACGGAGGAAAGAACGAGAAAGAAGAAATCAGGAAACTCAGCAGGATGATGGCGCGTTTAATTCAAGTTACTCCCTCTTTAGTGAACCCTACAAGGTAGACGGTTTTCACTTGTTCATCTCCACCCCTCATCCCTCCCTCTAACCGCGTTGGCCGTCTTGACTACAGGAGTTGGCCAACCAAACTTCAGACAGCTCTGCCTCTGAGGATGGGGTCTTCCCCCACAAATTTTGGTGCCTCTTTCACATGTCTTTACTGGCTAGTCCCTCAATGAAATATAACTTTCGTTTAAGATGGAGATCTGCATGCTATGACTTTTATCAATAATTGGTTTCATCTCTGCATCAGTTTGCAAAGTCAATGCCATTTGTCGTGTTTTCTTAACTATTAGGAAACAAACACTAAAAAGAGGTTGGGTTACGTATTTGTCACCCACAGATCATGCTAGGAGCAGGGTACTTGATAGGGCTCATAAGAAAGGGAATGTTGGATTGTTTCTCATTTATATCAAAGGCCAGAAATATACCTTCGCTTGCAAAATGAAGTAGCTCCCCAGATTTCATTCCTGTTTCAGGCTGCTTGGAACTGGGGATGGTTCAGGCCGAGGGCTTCCTGCAGACTGAACCCCACACTCGTTGTAAGCTTCTCTCTGATTTCTTTTGCCTGTCCCTCTGGGTTTCTAACAAGAATAATTCTATATTTAGAAGTTGGAAGCAAAATAATTTGAGCCAAATCTGAATTTTCAAGGAAAGCTTGCAGTGGGATGAAAAAAGAAAAAGGAAAAGAAAATCTAGTCCTGGAAAGACTTAATTCAGACCAGGTTGTGAAGTTGCAATCGTAACTTTCCTGATTTCCTTGGCTGTGGCACAGTACCAAGGAGAGATGCTTCGTTCATGCCCTCTGAGGCCATTAGCTGCGGTCCAGTCCTAGTGAGATACAGAGTGTTGACAGACGTCTTCAGAGACGCTGACCATTTTGATGGAATCTCTGAGCTCCCATTCTGAATGTGGCAACCCTGGCTCTTCTAGCAGTAAAGGCGCCTCTCCATCATTTCCCGTGTTTCCATTGTCTGTAACAGGAGCATGGATGTTATGTTCTTCTTTTTCCAGACTAACAAGGGGGATGAGCTCTCCAACCGGCTCCAGAACACTTTAGGCAATTATGATGAAATGAAAGACTTTTTAACGGATAGATCGAATCAGAGTCATCTCGTTGGCGTTCCCAAACCTGGGGTTCCTCAGGCTCCCGTGAACAAGATTGACGAGCATTTTGTTGCAGATTCGAGAGCCCAGACCCAGCCTGCATCCGTCTGCAGCACCACATCCTCCACCCCAGCAGTGGTCCCTGGGCAGCAGAGTAAGAGGGGCACCGTGGGCTGGCAGAAGGCCGGGCACCCACCGTCCGATGGCCAACAGAGAGCAAGTAAGCACGGACACAGGACGCTTGATTTGAACAGACCTGCTCACCCAGAGAACCATAATAAAAACCCTAACCCCTGTGTCTTGAGCCCCTCACCCTCATCTGCCTCTTCTTCTTCTTCCTCCAAATCAGCACAACAGGGCTCTCTCAGGACCTTGCTCGGAGATGGTGTTGGCAGACAGCAGCCGCGGGCCAAACAGGTGTGCAACGTCGAGGTGGGTCTTCAGACCCAGGACAGGCCACCTGCTATGGGAGCCAAGCACAGCGGCAGTGGCCACTGTGTTCAGAACTTTCCTCCATCCCTGGCTTCAAAGCCTAGCCTCGTCCAGCAGAAACCGACCGCCTATGTGCGGCCGATGGATGGCCAAGATCAGGCTCCCAATGAGTCTCCGAAGCTGAAGTCGTCCACAGAGACCAGCGTGCACTGTGCGTCATACAGGGGAGCCTCAGCCGCGAAGCCAGAGTCTGCCAGAACCAAGGCCAAGGTTGCCAAGTTCAGCATCCCCAAACAAGGAGAGGTGAGTCTTTCCTCAACACCACTTACACGCTTCCGAGTAGTTCCAAGGGACGAGCTGACTAGTTGTAAATTCCATTCCCGTGTATCTTCATTTCAGTGTGTGACTGATGTCATGTGGGATTTGTAGCCATCAGTATGGAAGGATGTACACATCCGTAATGATTTCTTAAAATCTCAAATTGATTATAATCAGAGTATTTTTAAGTACCAACAAATGCTGTTGTGGTGTGTCCGTGTTAGTTCAGGAAGGAATGCCTCCGTCAGTATAGTTCAAGGGATTTTTTGTGTGTGTGTGTGTGTGTGCACAAGCCAATGTTGTCAGAGGTTTTATACCCTGGAATAAAAGTATGTCAAAGCTTTTAGTATGTTAAGAGGTTAATTTTTGGGTAAAAGAGTTCAGAAATTCAACGTTTTTGTCAGTTTTGAAATGTTCCAGGACAAACATCACAAGGGTAGACCTCATCATGAGTTTTAAAGTAATTGTTAAATGATTCAATATTGAATATGGTGATTATTCAAATGTTTCAGGTGTCCCATCCATATTAAAATATTTGAGATCCAGGTTGGTTGTTGCTAACCAAGTGAGAATTCTCCTTGTCCTAGAAAAAATGATCTTCGGTTATATGAAGAGAGTGAAATATTTTAGTTCAGAATCTTCTGGTTTACATTTTGAGTTTATTCTAAAGTGTTTTTTCACTGCATTACAAAATACATAGGATGGATGTAAGGACTGTTAGACTTCAAAACAAGTAAATCACAATCACAGAGGTAGCAAAGAGGCTGCGGTCACTTGAACAGTACATCTGGATGGAAAATGAGGTTTTGTTTGAGAAAAGCACATCTCGTACTCTACTCCAAATTGATGACAGTTGTCCGGAACATGTGAAGAAAAAATATGACTGCACGTTTTTTTGTTGTTTTGTTTTGCTGTGATATGGTATACCAACTAAAATACAACGTGAGCTCCAGAACATTGTACTTAGGAACTGTTCACCTTTTTTTTTTTTGATATATTCTTTTCTAAAGATGGAATAACAGTGTGGCCAGAATATTCTTTGTATCTTAATTTGATCTAGTAACCAAACGAAACAAATGATTTGACATTTCTCATTGCCTGTCCGGCAAGGCTGAGCTTTACCCATTTCTGAGCTCTCATCTCAGAAAGCGCCAGGCACCCATGGGGAGGTCAATGTATTCCCCTTAGAGAAGACACATTTATTACTCGGAGATGTTTACACAGGTTCTCATGAGGAAATTAAGTGACATGTATACCAGTAACTTCTTTTGATTATTCATTTACGATGGATCCCAAAAAGTGTTAATTAGGAATTAATGGAAGCACAACGTAAGTTCTGCAAGCATTTATGTTTTTAAAAGTTTGTGGGAAACACACGTAGTTACCCTCTTTCAGAACTGAAGTTGTCAAGCTCTTTGATTTTTGTTTTCCTCATCAAAGAGCCTGTACCAGCCAATAAAGCATGACTCATTTTTGAACAGAGGGGACTCACCACCAGGATTCCCTTCATAATTTTAATCCCCAGTGATTCCTTGTTAAAATGATTTTCATGTACCAAGGAAACTCCAAGTTTATTAGGTAACAATGTATTTACTTTGGAACCTGATGAGTTGATAAAGCTCTGGTGCAAAGCCTGTTTTTGACAACCAGGGCAGCCTTATGTGGATGACTCTACAGTTTCATCAGGCTTTTGGGTATGTCCTTGATCACATGGACACTTTCAGGATGCCCTTTCAGGACCCCTGATTGGGAATGACACTCTGTACAGGTGTTGGGTAATCACAGAAAGAGGGAACTTTTTCTGTGAGATAGAGGGTCCCGCCGAGAGAAATTAGAGCTTTTATACAGGAAGTGTTTCATTTCCCTCCGTGACATTGAACTCTCCTAACATTCTATCAATACGAGGTATATTTCAAAGAGGCCAATCATACATTGATAGAAAAGAAGTAAGAAGAAGTGTTGTTTGTGGAACAAAGTTATAGTCGGTAGGGGGGGTGGTGTTTTGTTTTTTTTTTTTTTTTGGTGGGGGAGGGTATACAGTCATTATTTTAGCCCAAAGCTTTGCATATTATGGAAACTATGGTAATTTGAATCTTGTAAATCTTGTGTGTTCAAACAGTCCACAATTATAATAACAATTATGACTCTTTCTCAGTGGGCAACAGGGGGCTACCTGGAAGTTTGAAAGTTACACTTCCTAGCCTTCAGACTCAAAGGGTTTGTTGGTTGGTTGGTTGGTTTCTTTACAGTACCCAAGGGACTAAGAAATAACCTTTTGCAGATGTATCATTCAGTATTTATAGGACGTTTCTATAAAGCCACAATCATAATAGAAATGGAAGAATTTTAACAACTAATTGGATTTGAAGGAATATTTGCTTTTATTTTTTGGAGGGTTTAAAACAGTGTGGCAAACCTTTTAAAAAAATTTTAATGCCTATATATTTTTAAAACAGATACCACCTCTATGAAAATGTCCTTTCATTAGCACTGACATTGATTTCCACTGAGAGAGGGAATGTGTATTTTAGGAAAATTGACAGAGGAGATGACCTGAAGGGAACTTACATTACTTGACTACACTTCTTCAGGATGTTAGCTGGAAAGCGAGACTTAAGACAGTGTGAAGAATTTGGGGGCTAAAAGGAAGCATTGGGTAAAAGTGACATGAAGACAAGGGAAGTGAAAATATAGCTGTATGACACTGGATAGGGATGTTCCTCATAAGAAAATCAAATCAATGGCTAGGTGTAATGTGGTGTGAGGAATTAAAAAAAAAAAATTTAAGATGTGATCTCTGCCTCCAAGAAATTTACGTGAATTGAATAAATTAGACTCCAGCACTTCACTTTTAATTTGCAATTTCTCTCACAGTCCAGACAAAATTTAAAATTGGGCTTCTAGGCCTAAGAAAATTCCCTCACCTTTCATAGTCCTTATAGTAGAGAAAGATTCTATGCTATTTTTTAAATTGAGAATTTGATTTTGCACTTGGTAAATCCTTCATTCTTTCGGACACGTGCAGTCTGTCAGCTGCTGTGGCGAATCATTTGTTATCATTCTTTCATCTTCAATAATAGGTAATTAGTGTAGAGAAATTCAGTGCAATTTGATGCGGAAGTGAAGGCCCTCAAGGGAATTCCTTAACTGATCCACCTGCCTCTTGGCTGGCTTTGCCCAGCTCAGTTTTGTGTTAATGAAAAACATAATTTTGTTTTTGTAGCTGAGTCTTTCATTCCTGATGTCATCCCTCATTAAGTGAGCCTTCCCTGGCCCGCCACTTGTAAGGGTGACTCCTGTTAGGTAGGAGACAGGGGCCTTAAGGAATGGCCGAAGCAGGCATTCTAGAACGTTCCAGGGCAGGGCACACTGAATCTTATTTCCAGTTGAAGTGAGTTATTTTTTGTCTCACACACACACGATTAATATTTTGTCCTTAACGTGTAGCATATAATTCACTGTTAACCTAGAGGGGCAGATACAGTTTGTGGGATCCAACATTTATACTGTCTTGGGGGTCCTGTTTAGGAAATAAAGAATATGGAAATATTTTACACTTGAAATATATATTTTTTAATATGTGTAAATTTATTTATTTTCGGCTGCGTTGGGTCTTCGTTGCCGCGCGCAGGCTTTCTCTAGTTGCGGCGAGCAGGGGCTACTCTTTGTTGCATTGCACGGGCTCCTCATTGCGGTGGCTTCTCTTGTTGCAGAGCACAGGCTCTAGGCGCATGGGCTTCAGTAGTTGTGGCACGTGGGCTCAGTAGTTGCGGCTCACGGGCTCTAGAGCACGGGCTCTAGAGCACAGGCTCAGTAGTTGTGGCGCACGGGCTTAGTTGCTCCGCGGCATGTGGGATCCTCCCGGACCAGGGCTCGAACCCATGTCCCCTGCATTGGCAGGCGGATTCTTAACCACTGCGCCACCAGGGAAGTCCCCAAACTTGAAATATTTACAAAAACATATATAAACACATTTTTAGGGTCCCTCTTGGGGCCTTGGAGGAACCTTCCTCCAGAGCCCCTGAAACTTATACATCATTAGTTTCACAGTGCCTGTCTTTGGCTCATGGACTAGTAAGACATTGTTATTTGAAATAGGATAAGAAATCATCTAAAATGATAATTTTAGATTGGAAAAGTGTGCTTTATATGAGTCTCGAATTTGTTAGAAATAAAAAATACGTATTTATATGCCAGGTGCTATAGGCAAGGCAGAAATGGGATAATGCTATAAAAAAAAGCCTAATAACGCAGTGCCGTGGAGATAAAATATGGGTGTCAGCCATGAAATCAGTTCGTTTGGCACATTACAGCTTCAGCAGTGGCATTCTAAAAGATACACGTTTTAGTTCCTGTTTGCTATTAATTTAATAAATGGCAGTGACTTAAAACTGCTCTTGCAGAGCACTTGAAGAGCTGGGAAAAGTAGCATTTGCAAATCCAGGGAAGGAAGGAAACCAGTGACTGCCGCCCCTCCCTGTAGGTTAGTCAGTGAAGGGGAAAGAGGCACCTACATTTGAATATCAATTAATAGACTGTATGCTAGGAGTTTTCGTAGGGGTTGATAATTCATCCACAAGAACACAGTGACCGTTTTTGGTTGATCAAAAATCTGTTTGTTAAAAGAAGTCATTATATTGTTTAAGGTGTATTGATTAATCATAGCATTTTCATGATGGGCATTTTAAAATCACCATTTATACCACGAATAAAGAGCAGAAAGATGAAGCACTGTGATTTCATAAAATAGCTTCCTAGAAAAGCAATTAACTGATTTTTTTTTTTAAAGTTCATAGAAGATAAATGAGGTAGGTTTCCTATGTCCTGTCACTCTCGGTTACCTTTGTATGAAAATGGATTTCTTCCAAATGAAAGTTGGCACCAGCCTGTCAGAGAAAAAAGGCATCTGCAGAGTAATGTGTACATTACATATTCATGCCAGTCTAAATTTCTTAATTACGTTTGAGCTGTTGTTTTCAAATCCAAGGATGCTCTCTGATTGCTCCCTGATGGAATGAGGGTCCCTGTCTGTTCTGGTCTCATCGTCACCATGACCATGGCCTCCTTCACAGTGTGGCTTAGCAATGGCATCGATGGTTACTCTCTCTGAGTCTTCCTCTCCACAAAATGGGCATCCTCCATTCACTCAGCCAGGATACGGAGAACTGGTACCGCTTGGACTTAGAAGTGAAGACTCACAATTTTGATCTCAGATATGGGATGAAAGCACTTGTTTTCCATCTTATACATGGGTCATGCTGTAGGCCAGAGTGAAGGATGGCAAGTGGAAATGTTTCCGTAGTTTTTGGTACTCTTACGTTCGGTCATTGGGGCCCTACAAGGTAAAGCACTCAATCACTTAAAAGTAACTTCGGTTGCTATGATCTGTTATTGAAAATGATGAAGAAAGCATATTAAAATTTGTCCTGTGGTGAGAAGGTGCAGGTGTCTTTTTCTGTCCCCCTTTCCCCACTGGCTCCTTTAGATTCACATTATAAAGCTGAGTCTTCCAGCCTTCAGGTGGGAAACTGCTCCCAGCGGTGGAGGCATTGTGGGCAGGACCCGGATGGAGGTGGTTGGCAAGCCCCACTTTATTGTCCCCTTGTATTTTCGCAGTTCTCATAAAGCTTCCTGTCCCAGAAAGCATCTAGATGGATGACAGGGCTGTTTTCCCTTAAACTGCAACCTTGTGGGTGTGATTCCAGACCTGGGGCTAATTGAGAGCTTGAGGCTTGTGAGTTGGGAGCCACTTGAAAAGATGATGTGTGGTCCAGCATCTCCCCCGCCCTAGAGAAAGGGTCACTGCACAGTCCAGTGAGGAAGGCCTCTTCTTTTGAGTTTCATCCTTTCTTGGTCAGAAGGCACACGCAAGCTGGCGTGGAGCTCTGTGGAATGGCCAGGGCTCTGGACGCCTGCAAAGACTGGGTTCCCATCCTGGTTCTGTCATTTGTTAGCTGTGTGGCCAGGAGCCAGGGGTTGAACTTCGCCTCCGTTTCCTTCCTAGTGAAGTGGAGAGAATGATAATATCTACTTGACAGAGTTACCAGAGGGAGGAGTAGATGAGGTAAAGTATGTAATGTGCTTAGCACAGGGATATCACGGTAAGCATTCAGAAAATACTGGCTACATTATTCTTATTTGAAATGCCCCTGAAACAATAAAAGCAAACAAGATATACAAATAAGGGTGTTATTAGCAGTGGTTTTGCGTGTGTGTGTGTGTGTGTGTGTGTATGTGTGAGTTGGAGAGACAGAGGCCCCATGACGAGAGGTGGGAGGAGAAAGAAAAATAAAATTCTGCAAGTTCTTTTGTGTTTATTTTGTTAAAAGTAACTGCAGTCCTGAAGACTGAGACTATCCTGGATTAATACAGCAAAGCCTGAGTGACATGACTCTCCCTTATTTAACAGATAGCCCCCTCTTATTTATTGCCGAGTCTGGGATGGAATTTCTCATTCTGTGTATTCGGCTTTTCTGAGCTGTTATTATCTGCCGTGGACCACATCACACTTGAGCTTTATTTCCAGTTAAATGAGATAGAAAATCCACAAGACGGGGGCTGAGAAGAAAACATTAACATTTTTAGGTAGCAGGTATTTCGAATGACTCATTGAAATAGATCTCTTTGGAGGCACAGAGTATTAAATAGCGTGTTTAATTGGGCTGAGCGGCAGCGTCGCTTACCCATGTGAGGAAGCTGCGTTCGTGATGCCTCTGTAGTAAACGGGGTGTCCTGCTCTTTACACGCTCCATCCGGGGCTGCGCCAGGGGACCAGCGGCCTGCTGGCCACCCCTGGACGTGGCAGTTTTCTATTTTGACCCAGCGTCAACCTTCAGGACCAGCAGACGCTTTCACAAATTGGCTGGCTTAGTACAGCAGAAATGAATTGTCTCACAGTTCTGGAGGCCAGAAGCCCCAAATCGAGGTGTCAGCAGACTTGGTTTCCTTTGAGGGTCATGAGGAAGGATCTAGTCCAGGCCTCTTTCCTTGGCTTGTGGATGGCTTGTAGGTGGTAATCTTCTCCTTGTGTTTTCAGGGTGTGAAACCTCTACCTGTGTCTGTCCCATTTTCCCCTTTTGGTAAGGTCATCAGTTATATTGGATTAGAGCCCACACTAAGGACCTCCTTTTAACTCAGTTACCTTTGTAAAGACCCTATTTCCATTTAGAATTTAAAATTGGGGGGATCACAGTTCAATGCAGCCGGTGCCCATTGATGGCATTTTTATGGCTGTTTGATAAGTTAATAATGTACAGTGCTTAGAACAATGGCGGGCACATAGTAAACCCTCAGAACATCCACACTAATGGTAACGACTATAATTATTATTATACTTATTTATAGTAGCTCTGGCTGCCTCACATTTCCCTTCTGATATGCTCAGCCCTAGATGGTCTGAGAGTTCAGAATCTGGGAATTGAGGTGAGGTGTGGATGAAGTTCACTAGAATTGGAGTGCCTTGTGAGGGCAAGGATTTCTGTTTTGTTTTGACTACTTTGCTTACGGAAGCATCCCTGACTGTGCCCAGCGCATAGTTTGTGCTTAGTTAGGTATTTGTTGAATCAGTCGATTAATTTAAGGACGTGGGTGAAGGAAGTCACTCCCTTCCAACCACTGACCTCCTCTCGCTGGGGCCTCAGTAATTTCTGCCCAACCTTTTATGGGAAGAGAGGAGGCCGACACTTCCAACAAGTAATTTATAGCCGCTGTTCCGAAGGGAAATGGGAACCATACTTACTGATGTATGTAAACACAGCCCGAGTGAAATAAACCACAGAGCTATATGCTGGCCTCGGAAACAAAAGCTGAAGCAGGCTGGGCCTCTTTCTCCCTGTTCTCCTTTCTTTGGTTTCCGTGAGCAGAAGCCCTGGCTGGGGGGCAACACGTGTGGCGGGCCGTGTCTGCGATGCTTCTGGTTTCCGGCCACGTGATGTGAGCTGCGGTGAAAAGACTTGGGAATGAGCAGGGCGATGGGGGCTGTAGGGAAGAGCCTGCATCTTCAAACTTTCTGCCACACGAATTAAGTTTTCATGGACTTGAAAGAGCCTAGAATACGTGGGCTTCTTGGAGGCCCCCTTGATTCCAGGGGGCGCTGATTCCCAGAATGTCCCTTGGCCCTTTTCCTCTACGTGTCATTCTGTGCTTCACCGATCCTGTTTCTGTCACGATCGCTCTTCCAGTTACTCGTGGTAAGGCACTGGTTCATAATTTACACAAACGTAATACACATAGTTATCCAGAGCTCTGTTTATTTGTCGTCTTCCAGACACATCCTTCGGAAATATTGCCAGTTACGTAACATTCAGGTCCACGTAGGCCTTGGTCAATGCAGTAAATGGTTGACCTGTTTAAATGTGTGACAGAAGGATAAACCGTGGAAAAAAGAAAAGTGTGCACATTCAGCTATTTACCAGCCCCTCCGCTCCCCTTCCCTTTGCTTCTCGGGTGTCTTGAAAATCTCACAGAGAGAGCGTTGGTGACGGAAGGTCTCCCCCAGATCCCTGTGGCATGTCTGATTCCTCTCTGTGTCAGCCCTATACAGGCTCATCCTGTCTGTGTCCAAACTCCACAGCCAAGAGGCAGCTCACAGCCTCCTGGGGGGCCTTCCCATGTTTGGCTGCTCTCACCTTTCCTATGTTGACCTGCAGATCCACCTCTCTGTAATGTATGCTTCTTAGTTTTTTTGTTTGTTTGTTTGTTTTGCCGCTCCATGCTGGTTGCACGGTGTCCTGTGGGATCTTAGTTCCCCGACCCAGGGATTGAACCCGCGCCCTCGGCAGCGAAAACGCAGAGTCCTAACCACTGGACCACCAGGGAATTCCCTCATGCTTCTTAGCTTTAGTTGTGCCCACTGGGATTTCAAATCGCTGTGTATTTCTGTTGTGTTTTGCTATTAACTCCTGTAGGTTAAGTCTTCACTTTGCTCCTCTGGACGATACGCCACGTGGGGTCATGCCACCCTTTCCCGATAGACATTCAAGTCCATTTAAGCGTGAGTTTTCAGGGTAGCCTTCCTTGCTTCATCATAGCCCATCTAAATCACTTCTTTATAACCTTTTATAAGTGGTGATAAGTATTAGAGGGAAAGGAAAAAGCAGAGCAAAGGGGGCCGGGGATGCACATGCTCAGAGGGTAGGGATTGGGTTGCAGGGTTAGAAAGGGTGGTTAGCGTAATCCTCACTGAGCGAGTGAGATTTGAGCGGAGGAAGGTGAGGGAGTTCACCAGGAGGACAGATGGAGAAAGTGTCAGGTAGAGTAGGGTGGGCGTTTTGAGCCAAGGCCCAGGTGGGGACAAGCCCCTCACCCTGGAATAGCAGCAAGGCGTGCGCTGAAGTGGAGTTTGCGGCGAGGACGGGGACGGGAGGAGAAGCCCCACCATCTGAGCGTTTTTGGCCCAGTAAGGACTTGGGCTTTACCGTGAGTGAGAATGGGGAGCCCATTGGCGGGTTTTGAGCACAAGTGTTGTGATCTGACTTAGGTGTTACAAGGATCAGTCTGGCTGTCATATTAAGAGTAGATTGTAACCGGGCAGGGGTAGAAGCGGGAGCTCAGTCGGCAGATTGCTGCCTTGATCTAGGGGAGAGCTGATAGTGGTTAGGGCCAAGGTGGTAGCAAAGATAATGAGAAGACTGGATTCTGGATCTACATTGAAGGAGAGCCAGTAAGGTTTTCTGACGGCTCAGATGACAGATGGAGAGGAACTGAGGTCAGATTTTGCCCTGAGCGACTGAAAGGAAGTTGCTGTTAACTGAGGTGGGAAAAGCTATATGGGAAGCAGGGTTTTGGGGGGAAGAGCAGGAGTTTATTGGGTTTATTGAGTTTGGGGTGTCTCTTAGTCATCCAATGGAGGTGGTAAGTGGGCACACACATTGCAGTGACAATTCCGGAGTTTGGTAGGGAAGGAAATCTATATCTGGGCCAGAGATGGAGATTTGGGAGTTTCCCACATACACGTGGTACCTAACACCTTGAGGCTGGATGAGGTCTCCCAGGGCGTGAGTGTGGCTCAAGAAGAGGGCTGAGCCCTGGTGCAGTCCTACGTCAAGGGGTTGATGGGTAGAGGGAACCCGCAAAGGCGACGGAGAAAAAGGGATCAGTAGGTAGGAAGAAAACAGAGTGCGGTGTCCAGAAGCCACAAGGAAAGAGGGTGTCAAGACAGGAAGGGAATGATCACCAGTGTAAATTTTGCTGATGTTGCATTTAGTAACATGGAGGAAATGTTTTGGGGCCAAAGCCTGTGTGGGTTGAAGAGAGAATCAAGCAGAGGAATTGACACATTACATATAGACAACTGTTTCCAGAAGTTTTGTTGCAAAGGTCAGCAGAGATTTTGAAAGTAGCATGTCTTCACTGTAAAAATTTGGATGAAATTGAAAACATAAAGGAGAAAAAAAAATCACTTGTAATCCTACAGTCTGGAAATGATCATAATTAACATTTTGGTATAGATCCTTCTGGTCTTTTCCTGTACTTCCAGCTACTTTATGGAATTGGAATGAATCTATTATATGGTCATTATCCCATTCATTTTTCTAACATACCATAACCGCTTTATCATGTCATTGAACAGTCTTTGGCAACATTCAGTTCTGGTTTTTGCATCTTATTTAGTTGAGAGATTTCAGTGTTTTTATCCTATGGAGGTACCATAATTTACTTACATAATCCTTTTGTTGGGCATTTAAGCTGTTTTCAGTTGTTTTTTTTTTCCACTATTGTAAATTTTTCTGCAATGAATGGTCTTATAAATAAATTTTGTGTTGATATAATATTTCCCAAGAAAAAATTCTTAGACATCTAATTTATAATTCTAAATGAACCAAACCTTATCATATATAATCTTTGTAAATTTTCTTTTCATGTCCTTTACCCATTTTTCTGTTGAAGTATTTGTTCTTACTGAGAAAGTTCTTCAAAGTTGACCTTTCCTAAATATATTGTAAGCAATTTTTAGTCTTTTGATTAACATTGTTTATAGTAGTGAAATTACATTTTGTATCTTTCTTCCTGTGATGGCTTCCTTTGTATTGGGTTGGAAAAACCCAAACGAACTTTTTGGCCAGCCCATGTTTTAAAGGCTATTTCCATAGGTATATTGGAGAGTTAAATCTAACCTATGAAACCATGAAAGAACTAGATGAAAAGTTACCTATCTGGAATTTATTTTGCTATAAGGTAAGGCTTTACTTATTTTTTCAAATAGTCAAATTCCAGTATTACTGATTAATTAGTGTATCTTTTCTTTATAATTTCAGTAAGAAAAGAGATATAAATGGTCCATCTTTATGGGACTGTGATGTAGCTATAGGTAGGGATCTTATGATACAATTTCTTGTGAAACTGGAAATTTTAAGTCAACATGTCCAGCCTTTCTTCAAGTCCTACCACTTTGACAGTCTGCTTCAACCATCAAAGAACTTCCTTTCTTCTAAATTCCTATCATGTCCACATGTGTTGTGTTACCATATATTATTATTTACTTTTCTTTGTGTCCATCTGATCTCAAAAATATCTTAAGTACCTTGAGGTCAGGCTTCCTTCCTGTTTATCTTTGCCTCAACATCTAGAATAGGATTCTGTTTGATCTAGTACAGAATTATTTTGTCCCTGAGTTCTAGACATTGAGTTTGTTTCTGCACCTGATAGAGGCACACCTACTTTCATTGGTTTGAATGATGTTTGGTAACTCAGTGACAGAAATAAAGACTAGAATAAAGTTCAAACATAGCATATAATCCGACCCAGCCTTTATCTCCATCTGCTTACCAGTGATCTTGCTGTGTCCTAATAAGCGTGTCATTTTCTATCACATTTTTCTCTCTTTGCTTATGCTTGGAGTGTTATCCTTTCCTAGTCTGCCTGCCAAATTCCTTTTTTCAAGGCCAGTTCCTCTTATAAAATACAACAGTAATACTTGGAAATTAGAAAGTCACCACCTGGAATTGAGAATTGTTGACATATTGGCATATTTACTTTCCATCTTATTCTTGATATTTTTCTGTTTCGTTACTTATTGTTTTTATTAATAAGTTACATGCTCATTTAAACAATTTAAATAATGAAGAACAATGAAATTTAAAAACCAAATCAGGGGATTTAACTGGTGGTCCAGTGGTAAAGAATTCACCTTATAATGCAGGGGCCACAGGTTCGATCCCTGGTCAGGGAACTAAGATCTCACATGCCGCGGGGCAACTAAGCCCCCGCTCCACAACTACTGAACTCGCGTGCCTCAACTAGAGCCCGAGTGCCACAAACTACAGAGCCCATGTGCTCTGGAGCCCACACCACAACTAGAGAGAAGCCTGCACACCATGACAAAGAGCCCGCGCACCCCAACGAAGATCCTGCATGCCTCAGCGACGATCCCGTGTGCCGTGGCTAGGACTCGACGCAGCGAAAAATAAAATAAATAAGTAAATTAAAAAATCTTAAAAAGAAATAAAAGCCAACTCAGATCCTACCATCCAGAAGAAAAAATCACAGACATAAGATGAACTTCACTCCAGATAACATTCTTTCTCTTTCTTCCTCTGTCTTTATATTTCTTTGGATTCATCGAACGTGGAGCTGCTCTTGAGCTTTGATGTACGTTCTGATGTGCCCATCCTGTTATTTCTTGTAGATGTTTCATTCTTTCTGCTTAAATACCTGAATTATCTCTTCTTTAAAATTCTGCAGCTTAATGAGAACGTTTCAGTACCGAGCATTTCCCGAAACATGGAGTGCTCTTTCAGTCTTTCAAGATTAGTCCGCTCTTCTAGTTCAGGGAATTTTTTTTTTTTTTTTAATATATTAAGTGTTTGCACATGTTTTTCACACATACTGGTTTTGATTTGCCTTTGAATTGAATTATCCTTATGTTGAGTCATATTGGTCTTTTTTTTCAGACCTGTTAGTTCCTTTCTAATTGCTTTGATCTGTATTTTTTCACCTGCACTCACTATTATTTTCCTAAACCTTTTCTTCATGTCAGTGATTCAGTTTGGGGTGTACCTTCTGTTTCTTGCTGCCTCTGAGTTTTTTTCCTTAGTTGTATCACATGATCATTTATTTTTGTAAAAAAAAAAAAAAATATATATATATATACACACACACCCCAATGATTACTTTTCTAAGAATTTACAAAATTTTAATTCTCATTTCTGTTGTATTAATTATAAGATTAATTTATTGTTATAATTCAGGGTTTTATTTTTTCATGAAAAAGTTATAAATCAAACTCTTCTTCACTTAGACTATTAAATTTTCATTCTTCCTTTTAATGGGCATTTTCTAGTTACACAACCCTCAGGAAAAGAAGCATCTCTATTATAAATTAATAGAGCACAGTGCTGCTTCATGTGATAGATTCCAAAAACAGTGGCTTAAAGACAAGACAGAAGTTAATTTTTCTTTCATTTTAAATCTGAGATGGTGTGGGGCTTCTGTTCTGTGATATCCTCTTATGGACTCGGGCTCCTTTTCTCCTGTTGTTCTATGACCAGTAGGAGTGTTAGGCTCATCCACGTGATCCAGGATGGTCCATGTTCCTTTCCAGCCTGGGAAGAGAGAAGGGAAAGGTGAGCACATCCTGCCCTTTCATGGTTCAACTTGGAAGGAGCACAAACCACTTTCTTTCATATCCCATTGGCCAGAATTAGTCACCCAGCTCTCTCAGTTTCAAAGAAGGCTGAGGAAAGCATCCAGTCTTTATGCTGGGTCACCATGTGCCCAGAGAAAATTTTTATCATTATGGAAGAAGACACGAATAGATTTGGAGAAAAACAGGCAGTCTCTGCCGTATAGTACTTACTACTGTATATCGGTGGTTGCTTGTTTAAAGGTTTGTCTCTCATGATTTCCATGAGCCCTTCAAAGGAAAGAATTATTTCCCCACTCTGATTTCCCCAGTGCCTGAGTCCAACGTATAATAGGTGTTCGTTCAGTAGTTTTTGTTGAATTGTTGTTTTTGAATTAAAATGACACAGTCTATGTAATTTGTTGGATTTCTGAAAGAATGGGATCTGTAAATTCATAAAGTGTTTTGGGACATTATAGAAATTTTTGACAAATAGAGAAAGGCTCCCTATTATATTATTATATATGATAATTACCCCTGAAATCAATGATATTATAAAGTATATAAGTTTGATTGAAGTAAGTATAAATATAGCCAGTAATATAGGTTCTTCTTATTCAATATGAAAATTTCTTGGAATAATAAGTGGATTCCTATCTAAATTCATGAGTTCTCTTATGACATTTGGGTTAAGCCTGAAATGGATTAATCTTTTTCTGATAAAGTTTCATAAGCTGTGATTTCTCTGGTGACCACATTTAATTAGGTATTAAATAAACTGCTTATCTTTATACCAACAGGTTTTATGACTCCATTTTTTTCCTGAGCTGTATTTCATAGATTAAGTAGCTAGCAGAAGTAAAAAAAAAAATAACATAAAATATTTAGTAGACCACAATATCCTTAGGTTAAAAATTAAAATATGCCTACTTTTAAAATGGAAAATAAATATTTAAGCTTAAATTTAAAGAATAGAAGTAGGTAAGATAGTCTAAATATGTACATTTCAGTGGGAAAAAAATTCATTTTGCTTTTCCAGGTACTGTTTTTTCCCCTAGAAATTGAGTATGCTTTTATTAAGTGGAAAATTCCGTTTAATCTGCAAAGGCTGAAACATTTTGTGATAAGGTTGTGAAGGTTTTAATTAAAAACTTGAGTTTTATTTTTTTCAGTACCATACACCATGGTAAGATTCTTCAACTCAAATACACTGACATTCTGACTCAGCTTTTTCCCCTCTGCCCAAGCGTTGGAATGGAGAGGAGAGCCTCGCAGGCCTTGTGAATGTTGAACAGCCAAGATTAATTTAATCTGCTGTTTTAGTGAATGGAACACCACAGAGATGGATCTGGAAACACCAGATGACCTTTTGTACAGATCAGAGCAAGAGAGTTTCTGAGTTGCCTGCAGAACTGAGATCCAAAACCGAAGGAAGATCACCAATTGTCAGATTGCCTAAAGGCATAAAGTCTATAAAGGGATTAATTTTTCTCAGTCTGTTTCCTAGAGCACAGTGACGTTTTAGAAGAGACTCTTTCACCCTCCAGAAATTTGTTCAGTTCCATCAAATTGGAAATGAAATGACTGTTTCCTTTCTCTGTTAATCCCTCTCCTCCCCAGTAAACTTCAAGTGAAGACTATGTAGGGATAGGTGAGTAGGGTAACCTCCCCGGGAGAAAAAGTGATGGCTCAGCTGAGTACGTGAGGGCTGCGGTGAGTTGGGTTCATCTGAGTTCCTAGTTCGAGTTTCTGGCATGTATCTTAGGCTGGTATCTCTGGGGCCTTGGTGGTTAAAATAAACAGCATCCAACATGTACCGTGTTCTCACTGGAACTTGATGTCTTGGAATCATCTAGGGTTCTTCTTTATTTATACCGTATCTTGTTGGTTGATCTTTCCAAAAAACTCGAATATTCTTCCAAATCTTTGTGCTACCTTCCTATTTAACTACTTCACTTTCATACTAGCTTTTCCAGCTTTTGAATGTTCAACTGGTCAACCGCTCTTTAATAAGCCCTGAACAGCATTATCTGATTAATCTCCTAAAGATCCAATTTCACCTCTTTCTTCCCCACCTCAAAATCTTGGCAAGCTCCCCTCCTCCCTGTGGGTTATAGAACAGGCATTTCATGGACAAATTTAAGTTGTTTAAGATAATTTAATTCCATAATTCCTTTAAAAATTCAAAAAATTGTAAAAGAAACAAACAAAACACATAGCATAAAATTTACCATCTTAACCATCTTTCAGTGTACAGCTCAGTCGTGTTAAGTGCATTCCCATTGCGGTGCAACAGTATTTCATAACTCTTGAGGGGTTTTATCCCCCCCTCTCTGAAGAGAGCTGTAAATCTTGTGATATCTCACACAGGTTTTTAAAGTATTCTGTACTTAAATGCTTAAGAACTTAATGCCATTCAGGTGAAATCATTGTACGCAATTAAGTGGTGGCTACTGGGATCTTCCTGGAGCTCAGTTACGATTGTGCTGCTCCCTCTTCCTTTCCCTGGTGTCTCCTCGGTGAGTAAGGACTGTGCCTCACTCATGTTAGGTACTTGGGAACTGTTGAGTGGCTGTGTGGGATGGTAAGACCCCTGTCGATGTAGGATATTGCTGCTTTTTCACCGCCCTCCCAAGAAGTCAGGCTAATGCCATGATGTTATGATGAAACACAATTCAGCTACATCAAGAAAAAAAACTCGTTAATATTGTTAACACTCTGGGATCAGCAATTAAAACTAAAAAGAGAACATGTGAAAGCAGCAAAATACTTTTCTAATATCTGTGAATAATCTTATTCAAGTGAATTATTTGATTTTACTTGCTTTCACACATGCCTTTAGAAATAAGTAAAATGAAAGAGAACAGCATATTTTGAACTGATTTTCAACCTTCTCATTTCATAGGATTAAAAAATCATGGTTTTGATTAAAATTCACAGGTGGACTTATCAATCTCCTTTCCAGACCTGAGCCCCTGATTCATTCTTTTTCCTTTTTTGAATCATTATTGGGTTAGTCGCCAACGAGACTAACCGGCACAAGACTTTGGTCAGTTCTCTTAATTGCTCTGGGCTTCAGGTGCATTAAATTAGACCCTATTCTGTTCCAAACCTATTTTGGTTCCTTTTCATGATGTACCAATGACATGGTATAATAAAATATAATATACAACCTTGTCAGCCTCTGCACTATATTTCTGATTTGGATAATGTGAAATAGAACCTTTTACATTGCAATGAAACTTTAAGATGACCATAAATGACAGTAAAACCTCCTAGGATTAAAATATCAAAAAAAAGTTGTATAAATCTGATTAATTAATTTTGTATTTTATACATTGCAGTGTTGGTATTCTGGATTCTGTACTATTTTCACCCTACAAGTTTTCCCATGAGGGAAGGGGGAGGAGTTTATCCATCTGATGACTTCATATATCATCTGTACGATTATAACATGTATCTCTAGTCTCTACCTTCCTTCTACACTGAAGAGCCATATTTCTAACTGCTTCTTGATGTGCCCTTATGGATGGTTTTGTAGACACCCCGGACTTAAAATGACCAGCACTGCTCATACTGCCTTCCGCAGAGGGCTTTTCATCCGAAATTCTGTGTCTTGGTTAAAAGAGGGCGTTTCCTCTGGGCTCTAAGCTAGAACCTTTGAAGCCATTGTCATTTGCTGTTTCCGTCATTCACCTCTACTCCGCAGTTAATTCCTACTAATTTTATGTAAGAAAGGCTCTTGAGTGGGATCCCTCGTCCTTGGGTTTTATCACCTCTTGGCTTTTTGCCATTAATCTTTTCCAAGTGTAGTTTAGCTTCCATATCACTACCAGACGTGTACTGATTAAAAAAAAAAAATTTTTTTTTTTTTTTTTTTTTTTTCTAATGAAGAGGAAATGGAAAGGAAAACCCGAGTCTGATCATGTTACATTCTGGCTCCAGCAGCTCTTTTTGTTCCTCACTGGCCTGGAGCAGCTTTCAGCATCCCAGAGGTGTCTTCCACGTTGGGAGGGTTATCAGTAGTTCTGTGAAAGTGATGTTCAGGTTACACTAGTTTTTACTCCCATATTCCTTAGCCTCTTATACCAAATGTGGATTATGAATCTCTGAAAGGAGACCATTCGAAGCAGCATTTTCTAAGCTCCTTTGACCACAACACTATTTTGGTGGTGGTTTTGTTTTTGTGTCTTGCAGAGCAACTTATGGAATTCGTATTCTGAGAAACATATGCTAGAAAATACTAACCTAGAAGATAAAAATCCAGATACTTGGACCTTCACCATCTCACCTCACCCGCCCCTCTGGCTCACACCTCAGGACCCTGAGCCAGGTCCACTCTTCTTTAGCCACTCAGACCTTGACTCTGTCCCCCAACACACCACGTGCTCTCATGCCTCCGTGTTTTACGGTGAATTGTTCCCTACCTGAAATCTGCTGCATCCACTCACCCTTACCCCATCGGGCACCCGTCACTAAACCTCTTTACCATCTCCTCTGTGAAACCTCTGCTCCTCATGGAATAAGCTACTTTCTTTGTTACTTCACAGCACTTCTTGTCCCTCTGTTTTTATCCATCCCTCCGTCCATCCACCCGTCCATTTACGTAGCTGTCTCTTTTACTAATCTGTGGGCTCCCAGTCAGGCTGGCACCCTGTCTTATTCATCTTTGTATCCTGGGCATTGAGTGCAGTGCTTACCATGCAGGTGCTCCACAAATGAATGTCCAGTTAAAAAAGAAGCTTAAAAACATAGTGGGTTTTTTTTCCCCACAAAGGACTCATAGTATTTTGTAAGCAAGCGTTATCCCAGGCTGGAGATTGAGAAAATAACATACTTCATATCTTACCTCTTGTCAGAATTCTGGCCAGACATTAAATTTTTAAACACCAGAGAATACATTTTCAAAAGCTCTGGGTAGCTCAGGATTAAAAGCATGTGTATGAAACCTTCGTTTGGTAGCAGTCAGTTAGCAGGGAAGTGTCCCCACGCTAAGAGTAACTAAGAATCTGAAATCTCTAATTTCATTAAGGATACAGATCTAGTTTTCTTACATTTTGGCTACAAAAGAGTTCTTTAAAGCAAGTAAGTGCCCATAGTCTGGTATAAGCCAAAGTCCAAGTAATGTCGCTTATCCCAGCTGAAGTTGAGAGTAAATTAGAATGAAACCTTGTCCTTGTCCTGGGTCCCCGGCTGTATCTCACAGTGGCATGAACACGGGAGGGTCTGTGGATGGACCTAAACTAACATTAGCTCCGAGATATCCCTGTCTGTGGGATCATCGCACGTGAAGGCAAAACCAAATGCTGAGTTATTTCAGTGCGTTGCAACAGACAGCAGTTTGTGGAGAGTTTCGTTGTGCCGGGTACAAGTTCTCTTGGGTTT
Source organism: Monodon monoceros (assembly GCF_005190385.1). NCBI lineage: Eukaryota > Metazoa > Chordata > Mammalia > Artiodactyla > Monodontidae > Monodon > Monodon monoceros. The sequence continues at coordinate 6,394,332 of NW_021703775.1, forward strand.
TCCCTAATCAATGTGGATGGACCCCAGAGAGATTCACGCAGAGATTATGGATGAAGTGTCCCATATCCCCTCTTTTAGGTTTAATGGTTTGACATGAATTACGGGGTAGGATCAAGCTATCAGAAGAGAAGTCAGCCTTTGCAACAATGTTGAAATAGATGAACAAACATAATGAGAGGGGTCAGTGAGACCCTCCTCTCAGGGTAAAGAAAGCCTCTTTATGCCTTTGACCCCTGGTTCATGCATTGACGGTCACCATTTGAGAAGTGCAGCTGTGAAGCCACTTAAAGTGTGTGTGATTATGTTTGTAACCATAAGCCTTTTTGTTCATCAAAGACCCAACTGGGAGGAGAGAACGTGCAAAACAACCACCGTATCAGCACCGCGACTTATTTAGTAAAAGCTTCCCCAGGTCCGCTCCTGTCTTAATGCTAATTTACAGCATTAATGTCAGCTTCCGAAATTGCAGTTCCAAATGAAAACTCCACCACTCTTCAACCCACCAAACATTACTGAACTGCACGATATTTTGCAATGTTACTGAACTACTGGATATTTCGGCGGTGGTAGTGTTTTAAATCATTTTAAGTATTCGGACTCTTAGAAATAAGTCAACTTGTGTAGGCATTATCTTACGTTTTCTACCTTTCTCTTAGCTTCTTTACATCGGTGGCTCTCTGTAAGGATTATTGTTCCTTGGGCAAAAGAGTGTGATAACACGTCATTGAAAAAATGCGCTTAGAACCACATTTTACTGAAAATGACACGTTTAGAACTGCTTCTTTGCTTTAAATTATAACAGTGCTAATGAAATGCACAATAGAAAGTTATTTAACATCCATACCTTTTGGGGGGTCGTGGTAATCGGTTTAACCTATTAAATAAGGAGCTGTCCTAGGACATTTAAGTGACCAAGTATGGCCAACTCAGTCAATCAGAAAGTAAAACTTAACGACTTGATAAAGATTGTAATCTGGATACTGTTGTAACAGCGTCAGGATGTTTGTGATCACTGGATAGACTGGGTCATGTGAAGAGGTCCTGGCTCAAATTGGTGAGCAGCTCATTGAGAATCATGAACTTTAGTGCATGCCTTGACTATCTTTTTAATTTAATCTTATTATTTTTTTTATTTCTTATGGAAGTACCATTTATATAATGGAAAAGTGATCATAAGTATACAGCTTGAAGAATTTTTACAAATTGCACACATCTGTGTAACCCTCACCCAGATTAAGACATGGAGCATTACCAGGCCCCTAGAAGCCCTCTTATGCCCCCCTCACAGGACCTACCCTACCCACCCGTGGTTGACCACTGTCTTGACTTTAACAGCAAAATGATTTTTGCCCGTTTTTGTACATTACATGGTTGGCTGCATGTGTTCAGCCTTTTGTGTGTGAGAGTCATTCATGTTGTGCGAATTGTAGATTTCTCTTTGCAGCAGAGTGGCATTCCATTAATTTGTCCTTACCTACCCATTTTTATTATAATTTTATCGTTTCATTAATTCTATTTATCTTATTTAACGGCACACCAGTTTACCTTTAAAAAGGTCAAATGCTATTCATTTAACTGCATGCTGTGCAATCTTTTAAAACATGGATAAATGAGGCATCCATAAATTGAGCCAATGTTATGAGTAAAAGAAGCTGGTAGCACATTTTCATTATTTGAAAGAGGTCAGTCATGTCCATGGCCGTCCACTGCAATTCTGAATCTGTAAAAAGAAAGTGAATTTGGGAGAATGCCAAAATAAATTTAGTTGCAAGATGATGACAGAAATATAGTTGTACTTAAGGTTTGAACGTTGGCTTACGCTTTCTCTTTGGATGGTATTTTTAACAGACTATTTTAAAGCAGAAAAGGTGAATTCGGTTTGGTTACCCAGAACAAAATTTCCAGCATGTAAATGCCTCACATCTGTGTATTTGTTTTCCTGTAGACAGAACCAGCAAGAGTTTAGTGATGAAATCTGTTCTTAATTATGAGAGCAGCTGCTGCAGTGGTAGCCGTTTCTTTTTTTCTCCTCCTGATGTGAAGTTGCCTGATTTACTCATTTTTTGCCTGCGCTTTCCGGGGTTGCTAGTGCAGAAAAGAGCCCCTTTGTGAGAGGTTGCAATTTGTTTTCTGTATGAGAGCCACTGCGAATGGACTAAATGTGCACAGCAGGGTGGTTTTATCTGTCTTCCTCATGCCCTGCAAGCTGTCCTTACCTCTGCTCAGCACCAGAGACCCATAAAACCACCCAACAAATGAGGGGCCTGTTAAGTGCTCTGGCAAGAATCTCAGGCAGCAAGCAGCTCTTGTGAATTAACTGGGTCCTTCTGATGGGGCGGGTGGTGGTAGGGCTGGAAGATACCGAACTAGAACATATGGTGTTAAGAAACTATTTTGTTTTTAGGTTTGTAGATTTATTAACGTACCCTTTTCCATTTCTAGTCAGTTAATTTTTACATCCATAGGGCTGAAGCATATTTCTGATCCTGTGGGTTACCAAAACAAAGCAAAAACAGATTCAGATAATCTTTCGGGTTATTTCTAAGCAGCCTTAATTCTCGGCCCAGACCTTCACAGGAGGGGCCGATATTTAATTTTTCTAGGTATATCATGGCATGCTGAAGTAAGGACTTTGGATGAAACAGGATGTGGAAGCTGTGTGAAGGGGATCTTTCACTGTGAAAAGTTTCCACGCAGGGCTGAATTCAAAAGCTTCATACATCTCTTTTGTGTACAGAAATCAGTGAATTGTTTAGTTGGAAGTGATTGATCCCCTGTGTGAATCTTCGGTACAATGTGGTTTTGTTCTCTGTCCACATTATTTCAACTCTTGCCACAATCACTCGAAGCCTGACGTTTTAAAAAATAAAGGCAACTTATAATACACGAGAAAGTTTAAAAAAAAAACGCCAAAGTGCAAAAACAGAGGTAAGTCTTGACAAACTGGGAGGAACATGCTTTTATAATTTGGATTATTTTATGTAAGAGGAGAAAGTTTTTCTTTCTCGTGCTTGAAAACCAGGGTTTTACAAGCTCTGTGAAGTGGATTTTTTCAGAAATTAGTGAAAGTAAAACTAATGTGGTTCCTGCTCAGTTGGCCCTTTCTGGAGCCGTGAAGTACAACCGTGGCATAAACCTTTGGAGTGAGCACTCAGTATTCTAAACCAGAGGAAGCTGCCTGCCTGGCAGTGTTATTCCCTTTCTGATTTTAATTAAACACAAACCAGTGCAGAACAATTATCTGTAATTCAGTCCATTAAAGCCTCTTTAAACAAGGGATTCAGGGAAAAGTGAGTTTTTCTCACCCACATTGTCCAGATAATTATGTTTCTGCCTTTTGGCCCTTCTGAGGTCAATTAGATAAAAAGATTCTGGTCCTGTCCCTCTGCAGCCTCTCCCCTCAGCTGGCCAACCACACCAGACCCTTGAAGGTCAAAACACTTGATTCTGTCAAGCATTTGATGTTATTTCAGGATATGTTAATAGTATTATAGCAACAACAGAACATTTAAAAATAATTCACGAGTAATCCACAAAAAAATGCATTATATCATCTCGGACTAAGGCAAAACCAGAGAGGTAATGCAGAGCTGTGGGAATCATCCTTTAGACGAACGATTGAAAAGTTATAAAGCATCCAAAGCAGAATGGAGGAGATGGGCCAGGTGAACAGCAGGCTCCATTCAAGCTGTGCATCGTCCGCCATTGGGATGGATGGCTTGGCGTCCTGTTCAAGGAACACTGAGAATTAATCTCACACCTGTACCGGGCTCCTCTGATTAAGCAGAGCTTAGATTTCCTCTAATATATTTCTAATCTCTTATGGTTGAATTCTGATCCATAGGCATATGAATAATTCTTTAAGGGGCTGAGACTTCTGTCTTTATTAAGGATTTGTGGATTATCCCATGTATGAATGAGTACTTAACATATTGTGACAAAGACAGTGTCCTGTCCGGCAGGGAGATTACCTGTATGTGGCAATTACCTGAGTAATTGCGGGTGAGTGAACCTATCTCATAAAGCCCAGTCTGTTCTGTTTCCTCCACTGTTAAATCCTCCCGTGCTTTAATTAGGAAGTATTTTTTTCTGTCCTTTCTGATTTTCTGTATTATATTTGATTTTACCTCTCTTCTTGATGGCCTGGCTTTCAGTTGCATTTTGAGTTAAATGCTCTGTGTTTAACGTTTTCTGCACATTTCTAGTGAATCTAGTATCCTGGGTCCACACATCAGACCCAGAGAGTCCTAAGGAGTATTTCCTGTAGTTCACTTGCCAGGATGAGACTCAGGAATTCAGGTAGCTCAGTGAGTGTGGTTGCTCAAGCTGGGGTGCATCTTTCTGTTCTGTTTATGTTCCTCGGCTTCCTTAGAACTCTAGCCTGCATTCCAAAGGATGAGAGTTTGGTCCTAGACAGCCTTTGCTTGCTGGTGTGTGGTTCCCGTGGCTTAAGGGAGAGCATTGTGTAGGGATAAAACCTTTGGGCATTTCTGGGTCCTGATGTCGTGAACGGCAAAAGGCCAATGGAGATTACTGGCATTTTTTTTTGTCTTTGGATAGTTGTCAATTGAAGGCTCTCTTTTTCAAAAGGTTCAAGTGGTTTTTGTTTTTTGTTTTTAAATTTATTTATTTAATTTATTTATTTCTGGCTGTGTTGTGTCTTCGTTACTGTGCTCGGGCTCTCTCTAGTTGTGGTGAGCGGGGGCTACTCTTCTTTACGGTGCGTGGGCTTCTCATTGCAATGGCTTCTTTTGTTGCGGAGTACGGGCTCTAGGCATGCGGGCTTCAGTAGTTGTGGCACGTGAGCTTCAGTAGTTGCGGCTCGTGGGCTCTAGAGCACAGGCTTAGTAGTTGTGGCGCACGGGCTTAGTTGCTCCGCAGCATGTGGGACCTTCCCGGACCAGGGCTCGAACCCGTGTCCCCTGCATTGGCAGGCGGTTTCTTAACCACTGCGCCACCAGGGAGGTCCCTTAAGTGGTTTTGTATTTTAGGTGGTTAACAGCCAGTGGACAAGTCCAGAACATCAAATGCATCTGATTATTATAAATGGAGTCATTTCCAATGACACCTTGAAGTTCATATGAGAAATGACACAGATACAAATTCCTATTCCTTTGAGTTTTTAAAACATGATCTCAGATTTAAAGGCAAATGACAAACCTGGGAAAATTTTGCAATCTGTTAATATCCCTAGCACATAAAGGACTCTTAAATGCCAATTAGGAAACAAAACAGTGCTGTAAAAGAAAAATGGGCAAAGGTCCTGAGCAGCCAGTTCACAAAAGAAGGTACGCAGCTGTCCAGAAAACCATATGGAAAAACGCAAATGAAAATATCAGTACCATAGCATGTTACCTATCAAATTGGCAATAATTTAAAGACTGTGAAGGATTGGGAGCATGCTTATCATATCCTTATAGAGGTTTAAATTGTTAATTTTCTGCAGAGCAATTTGGAGCACGAGTGAAGAAATTTAGGATATTACCTACAGGAACGTGTGTCATAGTTTCATTTAACACATCAAGGAATAGGAAAAAATTCCTATGCCTTATGTGGCATTAAAATACGATTTTGAAGATCACTTACATCATGAGAGAATTTTATGATATGTTAACTGAAAAACAAGTGTATAAAACAGCATACAGGGGATGATCTCAATTTCATAAATACGCAGTCTACGACTAGAGATCACTTTGGTTGGTGGCATTATAGATTTTTTTTTTTTTACCCTTTTCCACTTTGTTCGCACGATGAATATAAATTACTTTTACAATTAGAAACAACTCATAGAATTTTAAAATAACTCTGTTACTTAGACTGACTATAATCAGACTGACTAAGAGCATGTGTGCCAGCGCATATTTTGGTAAATAAAATACCATGACCAAAAGACGTATTTTTTATAGAAATGATCTGGATAAAAGGAAATTGAGACAAGTAGTTGCTGCCCAGGGAGTGTTAAATAAGAAAACACCTGGTGCCATGGGTCAACAAACCTGGCTTTAATGGAATCAGGAAAAGAAAAGCAATTGTCACAAATCCAATGCTTTCATAGATTGTGTCTATTATTCCTTTGATATCTAAAAGTTGCCACATATTAGGAAAGAGACATTATTGCCTTTCTTCGTGTCCTTCTGGTACAGTTGTTTCCGAGATGTGCCCTGTCTCTAATTGCCACCTCATGCACGTTTGTGCCTGAAGGTCATTATATCTGCAGTTAGAGGAAAGAAAACATTGACATTATGTCTGTTAGGGCTTATCTTGTGTCTTCTGTCCTGGCGCAAGGGCCAAGTGTGCCTGACAGCCCTCGAGACTGAAACGAGATTGCAGAACAGCAGGGGAAGGCAAACTGCACAATATGTGTTTCCATAAGTGACATTACAACCATGAACATGAAGCTCACAATCCTCCATTAAGTTAAGCAGTTGCTAGGGTTGAATGGCGTGCTGTAACCATAATGGGGCCATAAGCCCAAGGAGATTGTCATGAGTTTTTATATTATAAAGAAATTGGCCAGAAACATATGTAATTCAGGGTACCTGATTATGGTGAGGAGTGTAGTTGAAAACCACAGACAGTGAGAAACGTAGACAGTAGGATACTCAGAACAGCGTTTGTGTATCTGCATTGCTTTGCTTTATGGAATTCAAATTCCTAGTGATGCTCAGAGTTCAAATAGTGGATTTGCAGCAGGAAAGAAAATGTTTAATATAGAGATAGCAGAACTAGGGAGTGATTCATTTTTGTAAGTAAAGAATAGAAAACAGAAACCTAAAAAATACGGACTTTCTTTTTCCTCTGTTATACTCTGAATGGTCCCTTTTCACGCCTGATGAGACTGCCCTTGGAATCTGTTCTCACACAGCCTCAGCTCCACAGCTGTTCTGAGCATGTGACCAGCCAGCATAGTCCTTTTCTACAGAGACTCCTCCCACACAACACCGCTTACTAAAAGGAGCTAGTTCTCAGGCACAGACCTTGGCCTTGAGAAAATGCAATCCAATTCAGTATACATGCGTGCGGAACACCTAGTGTGTGCAAGGCCCTGCAGGGCCTCGGGGTGACTCAAAGATAACTTAGTCCCAGTCTTTGTCTTTGAGGACACGAGTGAGGTAGACAAATGTGTTTGTTAATAAAATATTCCCTACTTATACCCTCCCGGATTTTGGACAGACTTAAACCCTCTTCCTTCCCTCCCTAAGTTCATCTCTCGCAGTTGGGGAACACTTGCTTGGTCCTTATACGGCCACTCTTGATCCCATTAGCTGTTCATCTCCTTCCTGCTGTGTCATGGGTGCACATGGCGCAGTGGCCTCCTCTAGGAGGAGGAGGAGGATGTCCCCATAGTCTGGATGATGATTTCCATCTGCCGTGTTGGCTGCCGGGCCTGTGTGCTCGGGGAAAAGTCAGTCACTTTCACCTTCATATTATTCTCGTCCGTGCTTTGACTTTTTTATTAACCAGTAAGGAATGTTGGTTAACATCACCAGATTACCAATATTAATAAAATCATAATGTGAGCATTTTCTAAATATGTTTTCCATGTTGAGCGTGTTGGCCTCCTTTGGTTTCTGCTGGGTATTTAGCTCTACTATAGGCAGCCACACAGGTACACGCATTTACCCTATCACGCATTTTCCCGTGGATCAGAGCTCTGTGGGGATTCTTCACTTGTAAAGTATCCTCAGACATGTTTTTCAGACTCTTTTGTTGCTGGAAATGGGGAGATGGCGCTAGCCTTCTAGGAATGCTGCTCCTGAACTTGAGATTCGGAGGTCGGGACCGTGGAAAGCTGAGAGTGGGATCCATCCAGGCTCACTCAATAACCTTCTGATTTTTTCTAGAAAAGGAGACTCTGTCGGCAAGATGGCAGGATGTGGGGTCTTCATTCCCAGTTTCTCACGTTAGCTGATTTGAGGGCTCCTTGCTGTGGGATCAGAAAAAATCCAGAGTGCGGGCAAGTGACAGTTCACACGTCACCTGAAGCAAAGAAAAAAATATACAAAATGTAAAAAACAAAAAAAACCCAACAACCTCCCTCGCCATCCCCAACCCTGAACCTGAAGACACATGCATTATAGCTGTCTTTGGACTTTACTGCCCAGGTGAATGTCCTGCATTTAGATCTGTGTGTGACGTTTCACAGACTTGTGTGAAGGGGCACATACGGACAAGAGGAGGAGGCAGATTTCAGTTCTGCTCTTTCTCTTGTTTAGAGCAGGGCAGCTTTTGGATGGTTTGATTGGAGTTAATGATTCCCTCTTCTGGAGGCACCCTGGCTGGAGCTGGGTGACCAGCTGGGAGCTGTGACCGAGGGGCAAGCATTGCAGACGAGGGTTGACCAGATGTTTCCCAGGATCCCCGAACAACTCAGCATCTCTGAGCCTGTGAGGATGGGCTGATCCGAGGTGGAGGGAGCTGAGCTTCCAGATCTTTAAGTGTCCCCTTGATGTCCCCTTTGGGATCCACATGAAGACGTTTGAGGCCACTCTGAAGGTTTAAGGCTGTAGACGTCTCCTGCATTCTAAGTGGGGACAGGATTGTCCAGCAAACAGGAAGGCAGAGACCAGCCCAGTCTTAGAGATGGTGGTTTCAGAAGTAGAGCTAGGCTATTACCTCTTGCCAAGAGAGGAAAAAACTGTGTGCTGCAAAGTTAAAATATGGATGTAAACAAAAGTGGCATTCATGCAAATGTCTGCTACAATACAATCTCCTTGTTTTTCTTGAAAACTTAGGGTCTCCGAGTGTTTGGTGGGGACTAGGGGTGAAATTAGGGAGCAGAGCTCTCCCCACTATTGGATCCCCCCTTGCCAGCCTCAGACAGAAGCAGGCCTCAGGTTACATTGTGGCAGTGGTGGCTAGCTGAGAGGTGGCCGGTGTGTGGGATTCATTGATTAACTGCTGCTCAGCCCTGGTTAGAGAGGTGCCTCTGGACATCCAGGGCTAGTGTTCGAACTTCTGATACACCAGCCATATCCTTAGATTTATAGGCCAGGAAGGGACCACTGGTGGTGAAATTCATCCTCCTGACTTCAGGCAGGACTACATCCAAGCCATCCCAGACTTTTAAGAATCTACCCTATTTATAAAGTCTTCAAAAACAGTCCTTCAATCTCTCAGTTTAATGTTATGAACTCTTTATGTCAGGAAATTTAACTTCAGAGCGAAACTCAGATTCCTCATAGTTTAGTTCAAAGACCATTTCCTGCAGCTGTCATCCTCCCTCTGAATACCCTTCATGTATTTGAAAACCAATATTAAATTGGCTTTCAGCTTTCTCTTCTCCCCAGGTGGAATAATTTCAGTTCCAGTCACTTGAATTCAGAAGAAAAAGCTTGCTAGGAAAATTCAAGTCAAGTAAATATAAGCCCTTCTTTTAAAGGTGAAAAACTAGGATAGAGAGGGGAGAAAAAAGGAAAATAAATGGTTTCTCTGCTGACAATATCCAATCTGAAATTCAGGCTACCTGGAATGAAGTAAAAAGTTGTATATTACATTTTCATCACTGTAGAATTAATCAATTCCTTCCCGTTCCCCTTCCAAGGAGAGCTGGAGCTGACTTTTCTTTGTAGGTCTTAGGGATTTCCTTTGCGAATTTAAAAGCAGTTGTGCGAATCAAAGAGATTTAGGAGCTATTGAGAGAAACAAGATTCCGGAGTAAGGATTCCTTACTTTTGCCAAAACCTCAGCTCTCTCTGGAACAGAAGTTATTTATCTTTGGGGAAACTCATAGATCTATTTGAAAATCTGATAAAAGCCAAGAACCCTTTCCTAGAAAAATATGTGTATGTACATACAGGAACAATTCCATACAATTTTGTTGAGTCCCTGGACCTCAAATTGTAATCACCAAACCTATTTTAATAGGCTGCATTTCAATCAGAGGTGAAAATGAATCATTTTGCATAAAACTTAATTTATGACCAGAAAGGAAAAAGTGAATTTTTCTTTTTATAAAAGGGTAAAGTAAAACAGATTCCTATTGAGGTATGAGTTCTCGGGGACATAATTGGATATTTAATTTTATTTAAATTGAAAATGCTTTTTTCATTTCTAAGGTATTCCCACCAGAAATCGATAATATCTAATAGAATTTGATTTTGAATAAGAGTCGATGTTAACCTCCTCCTTATAATGCAGTGTGTGAGCTGTGTACAGAAACCCTGGGTGGGCACCAGGATAATAGGTTCTTCTCTTGCTTCTGCCCTTGGCTGGTTGTATGGACATGGGTCTATCTGTCATCTTCCTGGGTCTTCTTACCTGTAAAATACTGCTTTCAGAATCTGTTTCTTGGCCTCATTTTTCTGTATTTTAGTTTTCCCTCTCCCTGGCTGTGCTTTTCCAGAGTTCAGTGAGATGTTCCTTGACACATCACTTTTTTTTTTTTTTTTTTTTGCGGTACGCGGGCCTCTCACCCCTGTGGCCTCTCCCATCGCGGAGTACAAACTCTGGACGCGCAGGCTCAGCGGCCATGGCTCACGGGCCCAGCCGCTCCACGGCATGTGGGATCTTCCCGGACCGGGGCACGAACCCGTGTCCCCTGCATCGGCAGGCGGACTCTCAACCACTGCACCACCAGGGAAGCCCGACACATCACTTTTATAATCAAGTAGGGCGGCTTGGCAAAAAAGAGTGAAGGAAAAGGTATAATGAGATGTTGGCACAAAGGGCTGTGGCCACAACTGCTCATCAAAGCACGTGTGTCACTCATCCCACCTCAGCCAACTGGGCTCCAAACTTTGTGTAGTAAAATGGAAACGCATATGCTTCTCACTCCCAGCCCAGGAGCATACTTTAAGGACACAGAGTATGTGAGAATCCAGATTTCCTAAACGATTTTCTCCATTTCAGTCTCACTAATTAGCAAAATGCCAAAATAAATGACTTGGTTTACAGATAATTAGTTTACACGTATATTTCCACAATCAGTGTTGGCACCCATAGATTTGAAATCAAGACTTCTCTGCTGTCATCTTTCATATTTTAGAAGCAGGTTTATCTTATCCAAGTAAAGTTGTTCAGTCCAGATAGTTGGATAATTTAGATAGATTGTTGATTTTTTTCTCCTTTGAGTGATACTGAAGAATACCCAATTCTACCCCAATTCATGGGGGTTAAAATGAGAAATCAATAATTCAGTGGGTCTGGGTGGATTCGGACTTCAAACTCCACATGTCATGCTTCCTAGCCTAATTGCTGTCGAGAGAAAATACCCGAAGAGTTTGATAAAACTGAAAATCAAGTAGGTGAATGTGAGGCCCAGGTTAAGGATGCCTTCCAGGTTGGCAGGCTTCTTTGTTGGCTCACATACTGCTGGTTATTTTAAGTTCCAAACCAAGCAGACAGTCTTCACATCCCCTTAGTGGTTGAAGCTGTGTATTTCAGGAAGCACATTATTAATGACCTTGAATTGCAACCTGCTGACAGGACTCCTTCGTGTCACCACAGCATCACGGGGCTGCATCATGGTATACATTTCCCGCACCATCGCTGGCCCTGCCTGGTACGGTTTCTTGACGTGTGTCGTATCACAGCTTGGAAGGTTATGTGTCCATAGTCTCCATCGGCACCAAAGGGTGGATGGGGAGAAGGGGTTCAAACAGATGCCCTTCATTAGCTTTTCGGCTCTGCAGTGTGACGACCAGTGTCCGCCTTTGCATTATTTTATGCTCAACAAGAGACCCTTCCCTGTTGCGGGGGCAGTGATGACAAATCATTTTCCTTTTTCATTGGTCAGAGAGACAAAAGGTGGTCAGGCCTGGTAGAGGCAGGTTTTAGATAAATGTCCCAGCGCCCTGGCAGTGAAGGCGAGCAGGTTGTCTTTGGATCAGGGCTGCGATTACTCCTGCTTTTAGCTGAGTGCCTTTCATCACTGCAATTAGTTTCTTGTCTGCGAGTGTTTCAATACAGAATCAGAGGTTTGCCATGCAGTCAGTGTCAAAATCTCTCAACACCGTGCTCACTTTTGTGCTTGAATACACTTATTGACACGCACACAGGTGTTAAATTAGATTGGTTTCAAGGCATTGTACCAAGTCACCAGGCACCAACTAATCCTCCTCTTGCTAAGGTTTCTGAAGTCTGGGTTACAGGGAGATGAGGAATCATCAGACAGTGTTAATCGAATCGGAATTTTAAAGATACACTTAATTAAAAAATTTCCATCACATTTCACCTAAGGGGGGGAAAAACAACCTTTGGTAGAAAGTAGGCATTTAGATAACACGTATACATTTAACATGACAATGCACTTGACTTTCATTTACCTCTGTCGTATTAACATAATTTGTACATAGTCAACATCTAAACTCCCTTAAGCCCCAGCTTAGAAAATCACAGGTGAAATTGTTCTTCCAGGAGTTACGTTTAAATGCAAATTAGAAAGGCAGCCTCAGAAATTCATGAGCCTTTCTGCTCCTTGGGGCCTCTCGGTGCTCTGGCTCCTGGCTCAGTAGGGCTTGTCTTTCTGAAATGGCTCATTAAGGCCTGCATTCCAGAAGAGGAAGCTCCCCTGCCACCGAACCCCCCCCCCCCCAAGCAGGCCACAGCAAAGGGCCAGCTCAAGAGCCAAAGGGCAAGGTAATTAAAACAATAGCTGCAGAGACAGACTGGGAATAGAAGACCTGTACCTGTAGCAATAGTTTTCCATTAAAGGTCTTGTTTTAAAAAAAATTTTTATTTATTATTTTTTTGGCTGCGTTGGGTCTTCATTGCTACACAAGGGGTTTCTCTAGTTGCAGCGAGCAGGGGCTACTCTTCGTTGCGGTGCGCAGGCTTCTCATTGCAGTGGTTTCTCTTGTTGTGGAGCACGGGCTCTAGGCACGCGGGCTTCAGTAGTTGCAGCACACAGGCTCAGTAGTTGTGGCCCGTGGGCTTAGTTGCTCCACGGCATGTGGGATCTTCCTGGACCAGGGATCAAACCTGTGTCTTCTGCATTGGCAGGTGGATTCTTAACCACGGCACCACCAGGGAAGTCCAAAGGCCTCATTTTTTAAAAAACTCCACCTAGATAGGGGAAAACATTGAGGATTAGAGTTAGGCAGTTAGGGCTGAGACAGTGCGGTTTTCTACACCCACTTCCAAACGGTGAGGGTTATTTTGATGGACCCGAATGCGTGATTCTAATTCTGTGCAGCGCAGGCTTGGGGTATCAAACTTGGGAGATATGTGGGTCCATTTTAAGTGATCTTTCCCCCTCTGTGCATAAAATTGAATAAGAGAAAACCCCTGTCCCAGGTGTTAGTCTGAATCTATGGGTAAAAATTATTCAGGAACTCTTCTGAATTGATGTAGGTCATGGGAAAGTGAGGCCAGGAGAATGACGAGCTTGTTGGCCCCCATTTTCCACCTTGCTTAAAGCAGTTTCAGTAGACACAAGTCCTGAGGGCCTTTGTTTCCCCCTCCTCTTATCAAATCTTAACAAACAGGTATTTTTCTAGTGGGCAGGTGGCCTGCTCTTTGGCTGCGTCTGTGCTATGATCATGCACAGGTCAGCAAGAGCTAAGTGCTAGCAGCGAATGCTAAGAAGAACCACCACATCTACAATGAACACTCCATATAGAGCTGCTAAGGGTCATGGGAATGTAAGTGTTTGGAAATTATACAAGGTCTTCAGGAAAAAAATGAAAGGGATCATGTGTTGTTGTAGGTCCATTTCTGAGCGGGTTAAGTGTATCAAAAAGAGTGCTTTTCCACGAAATGAAATCACCAGAAAAGAGCTCATGTGTCCATATGTACTTAACCCTTTCTTTTTTTGGGTGGGGGGGGGACCCTCATTGTGTGGCTTGCGGGATCTTAGTTCCCCAACCAGGGATCGAACCCGAGTCCCCTGCAGTGGGATCATGGCATCTTAACCACTGGACCACCAGGGAAGTCCCTGTACTTAACCCTTAATAGGTGTGGAGGCATTGCTTTGTTATGAAGATGCCAGGCTTCACAAAGGAATGAAGAAGCAATGCAGTATTTCTCCTGAGCAGAAGTGAAGACAGAGCTAAGGCTGAAAGGTGGCCTCCACCTTCGGGAGCTGGGGGAGGGTGGTGAGAAGGAGTTGGGAACACATCCTTGCCGGCTGGCCTCCACTGAGTGCCTCCTTCAGGTCCCCAACCACGTGCACTTACTCTCCATTCTTTCCAGCCTGTTAGGAATTCTTCCTTTCACTTCTCACGGTCTGCAGTTACCTTCGTCACTTTCCAGTTCATTGCCCACCTCCTCAATCTATTAAGGACCCTGTCTGTCTTGTTTACCGCCATATCGCGGGCTCCTATAGCAGGGCCTCGCATCCAGAAAGGCCCCCTAACTAGTCGTTGAGTTAATGAAAATACCATCCATCGTGAAAAGAAAGTTAACCAGAATATTCCATGAAACTTGCCTGGTGTCTTGTTCGTCTTTATCTGAGCCCCCTTCCCCCACGTGATTTCTATGAAATGATAGGAAAGGACATTGCCTGAGGCTTCCCTGACTCCAGAATTAACCAGCTATAGCAGCTCTGGACGTAAACCTTCTCTTGGACCTGCTCCTGCCCAGATCTTCTTGCTGAACAGATCTTATGGCCTCCCTGAGGCCTCTAGGAACTGAGGATGGACACGTGGGTGACTGGGAAGCCAGCCCGTGTCTCCTGAGCCTGGCACACTCCTGTGGCCCCTGCACTAGACCCTCATTGGCCCCTGCTCCAGGGCTGGGGATCTGCGCTGGTTGATGTCCAGTATTAGAGTTCCATGCTCTCAGTGCACAGTGGATTTATGAGAACCACTGTTCTCTGGCAGATGGTCAGCTGGCCCTAAACAGGAAGATTTCTGCGCCCCCTGGGAAAGACATTGGCTTGAAGTGGAGATGGCTTGTTTCACCTGCTAATGGATCTAGGATTCTTCTGTCTTTACAATGCATAGACATGTCACATTTTTTTGGTTTCCTGCTCATGATTTAGACGCTGGAAATCATCCAAATTGTGTTTTTTTCCCCACCATAAAGTTTTGTTAACTGGGCCTTCAGATATGTTTCCAGATCAATCAAACTGAGCTGGAACCTCCAACGAATACACTGACTTTCGTTGCTCATTTGTTGGTTTGGCCCTGGGCCTGGCTCCCCAGTGTAGGGCTGGATGATGAGTTATTATTGAAACCGAAATGGCCTTCATTTCAATACGATTTTGTGATCATATTACCCTGCTTAGAGTTTTCAGCACAGGATGGATCCAGCACCACGTGCTCAGTCACCAGTGGGCTACACAGTGTGGGTTACACAAAATAAATTTCAGCCTCGGGGGGAGACCTGGCATGTACATTTAGGAGTGGTGGGTTGTGGTTTTGGATTCGTTGGAGATAATTTTGATTGGACAGAAAAGGTTAGACAGTGGAGGGATTGAAAGTCAGCCGGAAGAGTCTGGATATTTTCCTGAGCAGAGTGGGGACCATTATCAGTATGGGAAATGGAAAGAAATATCGTGGGAGTTAAACCTTAGGGAGGTTATTGTGGGGGCATCAGAATGGCGGGAGGGGGAGAAAGGGGGAGTGTTAATTGGGAAACTGTTGCAGGAAGCAAGTGCTAGAGGATGCGGGTCTGGGCTGAGAGGGTGAGAAGGATGGACAGGGATGGGAAGAATGAAGCTGCGAGATGCCTCGAAGGGGAGCTGCAGGACCTAGAGATGCACCTGGAGATGCGGTGAAGGGAGAACCCAGGAGAGAAGGTGTTGATCCTGTGACTTAACAACAGAAACGGCTGCTTAGAGCAATGGGGGAGGTAGGAGAATTGATAGGACACTACTTTAGGGATTTATAGCATCCTGTCGGTGTAAAAACCACTGGACCATTGCAACAACCCTCTGGACCAGGCAGGAAAGATATTTTGTCTCTCCTTTTGTAGATGTTCAGAAAGCTTAGACCATGCAAGGCACATGGGTAATAAAAGTGGAGATGCTGGCATGGAGCCTCAGTTCTCTGGGACCTGGTCCAGAATGTGATAAATTCTCATCTGAAGATGTTGAATTTCAGTTCACGGCAGAAAATCCAAGTGGAATTCTGAGAAAGCATTTGGAGATGTCAGGTTGGTGCTTGAGACAGAAGTCTGAGAAATGATAATTCAGTCGATGAAATAGTAATTGAGTCTCTTTTGGAAGGAGATGTAGAGAAAGAGTAGTTGAAGGCTCAGAAGTCAGCCTTGGGAGCCCTGTATCATTCGGGCACAGCCGACGACGCTGAAGGGAATAGTTGGAGGAGCCCGAGAAGAAGGATGTGGAGTGTCTTGGAGGCGTAGGAAGGGCAGCATGTCAGGAGGGTGAGGGGAGGGACAGGGCTCACCAGCGTAGATGCCTTGAGAGGTTAGGAAGAGGGCTCATTTCTGTGGCAGAAGAAGGTCCTTGTTGACTTGTGGGAGAGTAGTAAACATAGGAAGGTAGTTTGGTAAGAAGCTAGCCAGGTGGTGAAAGGTTTCAAAGTGAATGGATGGGCAATGATGAAATAGAGATTTTGATTCCAAGCCAGGTTTAGTTATGAAGAATGGCAAAGTGGGGGGGGGGAGCGGGTTTTAGAAAAGCAACAGGATCAGTCAGTGGGTTTTCAGGCTGTAGAAGACTGCTGTTGGAAGGGGAGAGGAGGAAGTGTTGGCGGAGGAGAGAGTCAAGGTGATGCACAGGAGACAGGAGGGATGCTCTCTGGGTCACAGGTGGAGGGTTACTCGAGAGACGGTGGAAACCCTTCTTCCTTCAGGACTGCGAGAAGGTGACTGCATAGGATTGTCAGTTAAGAGCAAATGCCCCCAAGAAAAACTATGGACACATCTTTTCATGTCTGCACCTTTGCCACTTTTTTCCTTTTCAGCCCTTATTGAAAATGTCTTTACCTCTCATAGAGAAGAGGCACCATGTGTAGGCTATTACGTAATAATGTGTTTCTTCTCGGTCCAAAGGGCGGTACAAAAACTGAGAGCGAGGTACACAGTACCTGTGAATGTTCTGTATTTCCTGGGGGGAAAATGTTATATAAATGTATAGTGCTACGGTGATAATTCTGTATAAAATTTCAAAGGTCCCAATTATAAAAGATGACAACAGATAGATATTCAGGCTTAAAAATACTAACATTATTTTATTTGGTAGGGATTTACTAATTTTTAAAAATGGATCTAGGTGACCTGGTAGAAATGGTACAGATTTTTCAGGTTTAGAGTTTAAGCTGGACCCTCCCCCATAAAAGGTAGAGTTGTCCAAACGTGGATCTTTCCACCAAGTAGTATATTTCGTTCAAGGTAGATTGAGGTAACTAGTCACCAAAAGAGAAAATGAATGTCAGTATCACGTGTGAGCGTGTTAAAGGGAGTGGAGTGACCCCGAGGCCTGGTCTCCCTGGGGAGTCTGCAGGGGAGATGCCACCTGCACATCTGAGGAGCTCATCTTCTCACCTCCGTACCCCAGCAAAGGGGAGAGCAGAAATCCGAAAACTGCCACCACACTTCCTTCCTTCTGTGGGCCTCAGGAAGACAGCAAGTTTGCTCCATGTGACTCCAGACCCTGTGTCACCTCCCTTTTGCTTCATTTTTACCTCATCTCACGTATGACCCTACGTCTGTGCATCTCTTCTTTTGCGACAGCGCAGTGCTAAATTCTGGTACATAATTAAGACGGTATTGTGTCAGCTGCCTTAGGAGTGGGCAACAAAGAGGTAAAGGGAAGTAAAGTTGAAAAAGGAAGGGTAATGGGAAATGGTACAAACTCCCCAGCCTGCCAGAAGCTAGCGGGGCTCCCCATGGGTATTTACGACAAACCAAACCTCCTCTAGGCCTCTTGTCTCTCACTGTTCACTCCACATTTTACCCGTCCCCCAGATACGTTGAGGGCATTCCCACTCCTTGTTACTCGATGTCCACCGCATGCTAAATCCTGCCAGGCCCATGGAAGCCATTGCATCTCCAAGTTGTACCAAAGCAGAAATGTCAACTAAATTATCTTTAATGAAATCATTTGCTTTTTTAAATCATAGAGTCAACCAAAGGGGGAAAAACAGATTCACTTTAATTGCAGGCACTTGGAACACCCAGCCTGGGGTTAAATATCCTTTCATCTTGCATGATTGTGAGAGACAGAGCAGGCATTCTTAATTCCGTAAATGCTTATGGTTTGGGGATAATTAAATTGGGTTAGAAAAGCAAAATGAAGGAAATCCGTGGTTGAAAGGAAAATGGAATCTCCATCAGTTAAGGGAAAAAGGAGGTTTTAAAAACGGATGGAAATGAAGTTGATTGCTTGCCAAGTTTCACACGCAAGACACTGAAACTTAGGAGGGAAGAAGAAATCGTGATCAAACAAAGGTCATGTAGGCACAAAGGAAGGAAGACTTAGTTCTTATTGGGGGGATCAGGACGGGGGCTTCTCCGCTGAGTGGGCCTTGAGAAGATGATGTGGACGAGGACACGTGAAGTTAAGGGAATACGAGGGAAGTTCACAGATGCAAATGTGCAGGCACATAGTGGTGTGTTCAGGGAACAGGGAACGATCTACTGTGTTTTGGACTTCATTCCTTAGAAAACGGTGAGATACTGAAGCAGCATTGAATGTATCAAGCTCTGTTATAAGGGGTAGAGTCCTGCGTCTGTGTGAGGGACAGATTGTATAATCAAATACAGAAGTCAACGGGACCAGTTAGGAAAGGATTGCAGTAGCCCAGGCACACACCGGTGATGGCCTGAGCTAGGCAGTGTCATCAAATGGAATGTGGAGGAATAATCCAGAGAGATCCAGTTTGCCAATTTCTGCATTGTAGACACTCCCACCAAGGCTGATTTGGGCCTACCGGGATGGTGTCACTCACCATGTGGAGTTGAGAAGAGGGGTGCCAATCAGAGCACGAGCCAGTTGGAGCCGGCTGGAGCCGGCTTCAGCACACCGCTGTGTCCAGTAGGTACTAGGTCCAGTAGATACTAGGTCCGGTTTGGAATGGTTCAAATGTCATGCATCAGCGGGCCATCCGTGTGGAAAGAGTCTCGCAGGCATTGGAAACTTACAGGAGAAAGGGCAGGGGAGGGATGGAGATTGAAGTCAACAGTGTCACGGGGGAGGAAGGGAGGGAAAGTGACTGGGAGGAGGGGGGAGGGAGGGAGGATTTATGGAAGCGGACTTAGAACTGAACCCAGGGGACACCTGTGTATAAGGGGTGAGATGTGGAAAAACATAAATGGAAGTGAAGGACTGGGAAAGAGAAAGTAGGGGTGGGGGCGGAGGGGGGGAGAATCAGGAGATGGCAGCATAGTGGCATCCAAGACAGCAAAGGGTCCAAGCAGCAGAATGATGTCATCAGGAGGATAGGATGTTTTGACTCCAATTTATGAACATAACATTTTAATCAGAATCAGCCCAGCATGAATTAATTTTCATGAAGTTCCTGAGGGAACATCATTAAGCCAATTTAATTCCTTCCCATAATCAATTTTCCATAGAGCGCTGTTAATCTGTTTCCAATTTTTCTCATTTTCATATTTATCTTAATGAAATTATTTAAATCAGGATCGATGATATTCCTCATAAATAACATAGTAAAGATTTATCAATAACTTTAAAAAATCTCGATTGAATTTTACTGATGATATCCTTTATCGTTTATTTTCTTCTGAGGCCATGATTTCTGAGTCCAGTTTCCCTGGATTTTTTTTTTTTTTTTTACCATTAATAACAGATGATCTGTTAAGCAGTATTTCATCAGTATAAATTTTTGTCTTTGGCCATTATAGCCGTGTTATGTTTTACTTTGTCTTTAAATACAAACCCAGTAAGTCCATCTAAAAAAGCTGCTTTCTCTTACCAGTTCACCTGGGCCCAGAGCATTAGGAGACCAGGTGGAAGCCTAATGGAGAAAGATGAAGTGGTTTGGAAAGGTCTTTGTCTAGTCTTCCACATCATAAATGCAAGAGAGGTAATTAATAAAAGTCTTAAAGTCTGATATTGGCAGATAGTAATTTAATTGCCTCTAGTATTATAACAGTTGTAAAATCTTAAATCACAGTGCTTTAAAACAGGGCTTCCCTGGTGGCGCAGTGGTTGGGGGTCCGCCTGCCGATGCAGTGGACACGGGTTCGTGCCCCGGTCCGGGAAGATCCCACATGCCGCGGAGCGGCTGGGCCTGTTAGCCATGGCCACTGAGCCTGTGCATCCAGAGCCTGTGCTCCACAGCGGGAGAGGCCGCAACAGTGAGAGGCCCGCGTACCGCAAAAAAAAAAATAAATAAATAAAATAATCAAAAACACCAAATTATTCCACTTGCTAGTCAAAACAATGATAAAAATCTCACGTATATTTCTGTTTACCATGTGACAAGTGTGTTAATATAGTCCAAGAACAAAGCACTGTATCAAATTTGGTTTTGTTGGCAGAAGAATGCTAGTAGGTTCAAAAAGATCAGACTGGACCCCAAGACAAACAGAGGGAATGACCATGGCTGTGAAAGTCAGCCCAGCTTCTAAGAGGCTGTTCGTGGTTGGTGCCATTACAGTGGTGAAGTTGCCACAGCCCACGGGCTGCGTCTTGGGTGCAGAAGGCTGATTGTGCCACCAGACTCTTAAGCCTGCACTCACATAGAGTAAACAAACAAGGCGTGTGAACCTAGAATGTCAGTTTAGTCACGAAAGTGGGACAAGGACTACAGATTTGGGAAGGAATATAGGGTTGAGATCTGGCTGGCTTAGAAGAGAAAAAGCAAAAGGTAGACGTGTGTGCAGTAATAACTTCCAGCTAGTTGTCATCAAATACAGGTTTACTATGGATCTCTAAATATTCTGATTTATCTGCCATGCACCCTAGGAAGGAGAATAGGACTGGAATATTTGAAATCCAATAAGTACAATTCTGGGCTTCCATCCCAATGGTGTGAATGCCTTACTGACAGGATATTAGTGATAGATTTGACCAAGGCTGCTGCTTCCCTGGAAAGGGCTGGGATGGTCACTTCAACCACCCTCCTGAGCCATATGGCATTTCTTTAGGTAGATCGCTTCAGTCAGATTCTAGTCTAGTCTTGTAGGTCTAGCATTCATAGTAATTTTTGGAAAATGTATTTTTCTGTTTCATCTTGCATTCACTTTGTGTCATTAATAGAAGTTGATGTCTCAAAGGACAGTCTCCAACCCTAGTTTTGGAGGAATCTAACCTCTAAGAATCAACAACCATGGCACTCAGTCTTCCGTAATATGGGATCACTTAGAGATGAATGATTGAGTCGAATTACATTCAGCACCCACAGATGTTTTAATTACACATTTTATTCTGAGATCATTGTAGATTCACATGCAGTTTTAAGAAATAATACAGAAAGGCCCCATGTACCCTTTACCTATTGCCTCCAGGTGGTAACATCTTGCAACACTGGTAAAATATCACAGGCAGGATATTGACATTGGCACAGTCAAGATCAGAGGAATTCATCCACCACAAAGATCCTTCACATTGGTCTTGCATCCCAGAAATAAAGCCCACTTGCTTATGGTGCTTAATGCTTTTTATACACTGCTAGATTTGATTTGCTGAAATTTTATTGAGGCTTTTTGTATCTAATACTTGAGATCTTTCCTCTTTTCTAATGTATGCATTTTAGTACTATAAATTTCCCTCTCAGCACTGCCTTAGCTGCATGCCCTGTCTTTTGATATGTTATATTTTCATATACATTCAGTTCTGTGGATTTGTTATTTCCTTTAAGATTTCTTCTTTCACCCATGAATTGTTGAGAACTATGTTGTGTAATTTCCAAGGGTTTGGAGATTATCCTTTTGTCTTTTTGTTACTGATTTGTAGTATGATTTCATTATGGTCTGTGTATGATTTCAATTCTCTTAAATTGTTTGAGGTTTGTTTTATGGCACAGGAAATGCTCTACCTTGATGAATATTCCATGGGCATGAAAAAAAGTGAGTTCTGCTGTCACTAAGTGGAATTTTCTATATATGTCAATGAGATCTGTATGGTTCATTTCTTCCAGATTCTTCTTGATGTTCTGTTTAGTACTTCTAACTATTGCTGGAAGTGGGGTGTTTAAATTCTCAGCTGCAGTTGTGTTTTTCATCTGTTTCTCCCTTTAGCTCGATCAGTTTTTGTTTCATGCATTTTGAGGTTGTTTGTTGTATATACTTTCTGGATAGTTATGCCTTCTCAGTGGAGTGTTTGTTTTATAGTTATATAACATTTCTCTTTGTCTCTGGTTTTTTATCCTTTGTCTTATGTCTGCCTTATCTGATGTTTAATATAGCCACTTCTGCCCTTTTTTTTTTGATTGATGTTTGTATGGTATATCTTTTTCCATCCTCTTATTTCAGTTTACCTATGGTGTTGTATATGAAGTTTTTTGTAGAGAGCATATTGTTAATTCATGTTATTTTATCCACTCTGACAATCTCTTTTAATTGGTTTATTTAGACCATTTACGTTTAAGTAATTATCGACACTTTTGGGCTTAAGTCTTCTGTTTTATTATTTGCTTTCTGATTTGTTTTCTCTGACTGTTTCTCTATTTCTCTTATCTTTTCTGTGGGTTATGTGAAGAATTTTTAAAGTATTCTCTGTTGATTTGTTTATAATTTTTTTGGAGTATACCTCTTTGTATAGTTTTCTTTGTGATAGCTCTAGGCATTACAATACACATACAAAACTTATCGTCTACCAGTGTCAATAAACTACCGGTATCAGTGTTATACCATTTTGATGGAAATGTAGAAACCATGCTACATTTGGGTATCTTTGGCCTTCCTGCTCTTTAAATATTGGGTTGGCCAAAAAGGTCTTTTGGGTTTTTCTGTAATATCTTACGGAAAAACCTGAATGAACTTTTTCGCCAACCCTAAATATAGTTTTAGGTATTTCCTCTATATGTGTCACACACCATGACAGATGGTGTAATAATTTTTGCTTCAACCATCAATTTTGCCCATTCTGACGTTCTTTTTTTTTCTGAAGTTCCAAACTTTCTTCTTTTGTTTCCTTCTCTGTTTAGAGAACTTCCTTAAGCCATTTTTAAAAGATTAATTTCTATTGGAGTATAGTTACTTTACAATGTTGTGTTAGTTTCTGCTGTACAACAAAGTGAATCAGCTATACGTATAGATATACCTTAAGCCGTTTTTAAGGGTAGATGTACTGGCACAGATTTCTTAGTTTTCCTTCATTTGAGAATGTTTTTATTTCCCCTTTCATTTCTGAAGGATATTGTCACCAGATATGGAATTCACAGTTGACAGTTTTTTCTTCCAATATTTGAAAAATGATGTGCTTTTTCCTCCTGGTCACCAAGGTTTCAGATGAGAAATCTATTTTCATATGAATCATTATTCCCTTATAAATAGGGTACCCTTTTCCTCTGTGCACTTTCAAGAGTTTTTCTTTGTCTTTAGTTTTCAGAAATTTAATTATGATGTGTCTTGTGGATTTCTTTCACTTCATTTTATTTAGAATTCTCTCAGTTTCTTGAATCTGCGAGCTATATCTTTCACCAAATTCAAAAAGTTTTCAGCCATTATTTTTTAACACTTTTTAAAATCCATATTCTTCCCTCACCTTCTGGCATTCTGATGTTAAAGAATATGAGGTCTTTGGTTATGGCTCTCAGGTCTCTGAGGCTCTGTTCATTTTTTTTTCAGCCTATTTTCTCTCTATTCATATTGAGTAAATTCTATTCCTATGTCTTCAAGTTCCTTGATTTTATCCTCTGTCAACCCCACTTGACTATTGAGCTTATTCAGTGAGTTTATATCCAAAAACGTATTTTATTATACAATTTCATTTTTATAACTTTTTTATAACTTTTAAATTTTTGTTGAGATTTTGTTTTTCATTTATCTTGAGAGATTTTATTGCATGTTTATAAGATTGTTGAAGCAGTTTCATGATAACTGCTCTAAAGTCCTCGTCAGATGATTCTAGCATCTGATCATCTCAGTGTGGGCATCAGTTGATTGCTTTTTTCTCATTCAACTTGTGCTTTTCCTGGTTCTTGGTATGATGGGTCATTTAAAAATTTTATCCTGGACATTCTGATTATTGTATTAAGAGTCTCTTTTTTGAGGTTTAGCACCCAGGCTACTTTTGTGGACTGTGTTACAAGGACATTTGATGTTCCGAGCCTTTGCAGTGCTATTTTGGTCAGCTTGGTTTATCTTTTTTTTTTTTTTTTTGCGGTACGCAGGCCTCTCACTGTCGTGGCCTCTCCCGCTGCGGCACACAGGCTCAGCGGCCATGGCTCACGGGCCCAGCCGCTCCGCGGCATGTGGGATCCTCCCAGACCGGGGCACGGGCCTGTGTCCCCTGCATCGGCAGGCGGACTCTCAACCACTGCACCACCAGGGAAGCCCAGCTTGGTTTATCTTGCTCCCTGGTACTCCTTGAGGAGAAGGAAGGAGTTTCTCCAGGCTGGGTCCCCTGATGCCTTTAGGTTGGGGAAGGGAGTATCTGGCCCGTGGGGAGGACAGGAATGGAGAATGTTTCCCTGGTCAGGTGCTGATTGTGGTGGATCCCCCTTTCGTGGTGTGTCTGGGTAAGGAGGGCAGTCTCAGGCCTGGCAGGTAGAACACTTCTCCTGGCCAGTTTTTGTGGGTGGGGCATGTGATCCATTTCCCCTTACCAGTTCTGCCTTATCTGGTGTTGTAGGTTAAGACTCTTACTCAATCTGCAAAAGGAATGAGTCTACCTGGGCTGCCTTCTGTTCGTACAGTTTGTGAGTTAGGAAACACCAAGTCTGGGACACCTTCTTCTGTTCAGTCCTAAGGTGCCGTCACTCTGTGGACTGCGGGACCTAGGATCCCAGCCAACTCAGCTTACCCTGGACACCATTTAGACTTTTCCTTTGGCTGCCCTTTGTGTTATTTCCAGGGCTCATTGCTGTGCTTAGCAGGACCAGGGAGAAATGAGTTGACACCATTCCTGTTCAGAACTGAGGTCCACAGGTTAGTCCACACAAATGTTTGAGACCCAGTTTGGATAGTCTGTGAAAAACCCAGAGACATAGGATCCACATAAGCTCTGTGCATCAAGTGGACTGGCCAGTTGGAAATAAAGAACTAAAGAAAATGGCGGAAGTGAAACCACAGATGTCTCAAAGCAAGACATGATTAATCGCCAAGTGAGTGATATGGACAAGAAACACTGGGGGCTCTGAGTGGGGGGGAAGATCAATATATCTCCTAATCTGATCTGAACAGTTAATAACCATGGTTGTTCAGCAGTCACGATGCCCATAGGATATGCTCTTCCGATGAAAGAGGTTTCTAGCTGGTAGTGTGAAAATAGCAGCTAGAAAGTAACATCTTAATACAAGACACCTCCCCCCTGGAATCATCCAGTCCCTGCTTTACCATATACTGAGGGAGTGGGAAGCAGGGCAGGGAGAGGTCAGTGGGAGATGGGCAGTGGGGAAAACTTCGGGAGAATGGCTTTTATGATGCCTGCACGTGGTGACCAGAACCCTGAAGGCAGTGCTTCATAGGCTAAAAAGGTGTCTGGCTGACTCAGTGGAATCTGCAGTTTTGAGAAAACAGGTAGTAAGCCCACCATGTGCGCAGGCATGTGACGGTGGGGAAAGCCAGAAGCACGGGGCTGTGTGAAAGTAGGTCATGGGCTTGGCAGCTCTATCCGTGCAGCTCAGAGCACACAGCACGGCGTGATGGTGACTGGCAGAAGGTGGAGGCCGGATCCTGAGTTAGCCTATCCGAGTGCTCAGGGGGGCACCTGGAAGGCCCACCACTTTGATGTGTGCTGCTGCTGGTACCCACTCTGCTTTGGAACCTGCCGGTGTCCCTTCCCCAAGTGCTCCAAGCACCTGGCCCTGTTTGCAGGGTCCCCGGACTAGGTAGCGTGTAGGCACAAAGGAGAGGAGAGGGATAAGGAAGAGATTAAAAAAAATAATGCAACGTAGATGGCAAGCCTAATTTTTTTTTAAAATCAAAGATTTGCAATATGAAGCTCAGCGCTTGATAGAAGGAAAAATATTTGGTGGGGGGGGGTTATTATAAGGATGATCACATTTAGCATATTGTTAATAAAGTGTCACGTTCCAGGAGGATATCTCTGAGTTAGTCCGTGTGGTGTCAACGGTTTTTTCAGTAGACATAAAAAATGATTGTAACTAGTGCTATTAGATGCCACGTTAGAATGACTAGTTACCTTGTAATAGTTAAGAACATGTGAAAATATACATGGCCAGCAATTTCTAGTTGAGTCTGAAAATCACAGCCGAGAAATCTGCACTATTATTATTGTTGTTGTTTATATGCAGTTAAACATTTAAACGTGGGTCCTGGGGGGAATGATCACTCTGGTGTCCATCAAGGAAAGAAAAGGGTTTGCCCTTGTAAAGCCTGCATGTTCACATTTCATTTAGTGCAAAATCTGGGTTGTGCCACTCCATTGGTATCATGGATAATTTTAAGAAGCAAATAAACAAGTAAACGCATAATTTTATTTTGGCTTACTCTGCATAAGTTTAAGGTCTGTTTCCTTTATTCAACAATAAACTGTTGATCACAAACCATGTGCCAGGGACTGTTCTAGTCAACAAAGCGCACAAGAACCCCTGGCCGTGTTTGTTCCATCCACATCCTTGGGAAAATATCTGTGGTCTTGTGATGGGGTGTGGACACGATGAGGTGTGGGAGGGAGAGGCCAGGAACTCTTGTGTGTCGACAGGAGGCTAATAGGAATTTAGGAATTTAAAACGGGGCCCATAGTATAAGCATGTGTTCAACAAGAGTGGGCTGTGTTGGCAAACAGAAAGGGGAAAAAATCTAGGACTGATTTTAGGAGGAAAAATGCCAATGAACTCATTTGTCTTTATCCTGGACGCTATTTTCAAAAACATAATTTCGTTTTTCTGTTCAATTCAGCATTCCACTAAGTATTTACAAAGTGCTGGGCTAAAAAGTATTACCTAGAACCGAGGGGTTGTGAGGAAGAATGTTTGTTCTCCATTTTCCTAACTCTCAAAGAAGAATATTTTTGTAATGTGATAAAAATTCTCTTTAAATACACATATGCCTGGGAAATATGTATTTATACATCAATCTTCCATTACTTTCCTCATCATACTATATTTTCCAGGCAAAGATGGACTCTTCCCTCCACCCTCATACATTTTATTCTCCACGTCCAACCTTTGTTCGTCCTATTCCTGATAATGTCCTTATTTCTTACCTTCTTCTCAGAAAAATTGGGCTGTCAGCTTCATCCATCCCTCCAAAACATCCTCTAATGAAACATCATCTTTCCCCACTACAAGGGCACTTGATGCTTCCTCACACCTGCCTTGTGTTGTTACTAGTTATTTCTAACCTCCCCGACCTGCATTAGATTGAAGTCTCTGTCCCAGAGGACAGGGACTGTTTCTGACCAGTATTCATGCATTCCTCCTGGGATCGTCCACATGGAAGTTCCTCAGTAAATACTTATTGAATTGTATTGTAGAGCAAACCTTCAAATATTTTGAAGATAATTATTCTGTTCCACCAATTTTCCAGGCTCTCCATCTGCAGTTGTTCTTAAGACTTGTTTCCAAAGCCTTTGTCTTTCTGTTTGCTCTCGTTTGGATATTGTCCCTATAGCGTGTCTAGAACTGAAAACTGTTCTTCCTGGGGCCAAGTACAGCATGACAACCAATTTCCTCTTTCTGGGGAAAGAAACCACCCACCAGTCTGAGAGACATCTTGCTTTAATTATCGTGGGCAAATCAAGTCAACCAGGAATTCTTTGAGCGCCTAATGGCCGTGAACCACACTCCTGGGCCTGTGGCCAGGCCAGCCCAGGTCTGCGTCTAACCTGCTGCCATTCACCTTTGGAAGGGCTCACCCGCCTCCCTTGCTTTAGACATTGAGAATACAGCAAACAGAGCATCACAGCCCGTTGTTTCCATACACTGAGCGGACTTGCCTCTGAAACAGATTGAATGTGCACTTTATCTTCCAGGAATCTTAAGAGTTTGCCTCTTTTTTGCTCCTTACATACGCTTTATCTGAAAGACCTCTCGGACCTGGAGGATCCAGTCCATCCTGTTAACACTCCATCCTTGGAGACAGTGTTGCCTTGTGAACACACGGTTGGGGCCGACAACCGGGAAGCTGGTGTTTCCGCGACCCTGGGCTGTATCTTTTGCACTCTGTAAAGAAACACTGGCTCACTTCTGTTTTCTCCTCTCTCCCTCCTTCCACATCCCACACATACATAAATGAATTTTCTGATGTGACAGGCTGCAGAGATAAATTTAAGGGAACCATCACGCTGGATTGTTGTCCTTTGATTTTCACCTCTTTCTGCCGGCCACTCGGAGGTGCTTAGCACGACTCCCTTCCTGTAAAGGAGCGATGCATTTAAAAAATAACTCTGGAATGCCCTCCCAAATTCTTAGAGTCAACCTTTAATTAAGTAAGGTATCAAGCAGGTCTCTACCCAGTGATGCAGGGACGAATACAAACACACGCACACACACGCACACGGACTGTGAACCTGAGGGGCCTGTGCAGTTGGTGCGTTGGAGACCCCCGTTCAGATGTCACGGGCAAGGGAAGACGTGTTGTCTTTTGGTCCCAGGGCTCGAACATGGGCCCTGGTATTAAGGAGCACCGTGCTCAGCCCTTTCTGCTGAACTTTTCATAAGTTGTAACTTTGGTGGGTAGGTGCTTATAATATCTTGCTTTATACTTAAGCTACTTTTACATTGTGATTCTTAGGGCACCGGAGCTCCTCTCTCCTCTTCATTCAAAGGCAACAGGCGGTGAATTATCATGTAATATCAGTGAGTTCCTTATTTCCTATCCTATTTTCTGTTCCTCTCTCAGAAACTCCTTGCTGAGATTGCCTATCACCACACTCCGGGGTATAATCTATCACCTATTGTTCAGTGATGCTGAAATGTTCTGTCATGAATAGAGATGGATAATGGGCACAAGTGCTCCTGAAATTTCTTTAGTGGCATAATAATGAGTGGTCAAAATTAGGCATCTTTAGGGACTGTTGCCAAATCATTTCAGTTTATTTTCATGTAAAAACAAGGCATTGCAGGAGAGGGATAACTTTTGTGTTCATGTAAAAACAGGTCCTCAAACCATAACTTGCTTATGAAAAACTAGATGCAGGCTCCGTGTCAATCAGCTTAAGCGAAACTGCAGCAGTAACAAACAACCCCCGGTTAAGTGGCTTCCGATACAGTGGTTTGCATTCCATGTCTGTCATGGTTCCATTTCAGTTTTGCTCCAGGAAACATTCATTCCCAGGCTCCAGCTTCTTCTTACATTAGTGCAGGAGGGCCCTGGCGCTTGCTAACGCTGTCTTCCTCGTCTTCCTGCTCTGGCCCTGGCCTCACGCTCAGCTCTTCTCTCAATAGACACACATCAGTCAATTCTTCCTTTAATGAAGGGGTCCCCAAGCCCCTGGCCTCACAGCAGGAGGTGAGTGGTGGGCGAGTGAGTGAAGCTTCATCTACCTCTCCCCATCCTTCCCTCACACCCTGGCCCCCCCGTCCGTGGAAAAAATTGTCTTCCATGAAACCAATTCCTGGTGCCAAAAAGGTTGGGGACCGCTGCTTTAGTGTCCCTGTAGTATTATCTTCACTTGTGCCAAGGGTATCTTTGGACTAAAACAGTATATATCTTAAAAGCATCTTTTGTGCCCCCCCCAAAATAACCCAAAGTATATGAAGAGGAAAAATTAAATACAATTGGATTCTTAAAGGCTGTTTTACGTACACATACGTACGCATATAGAATTCTCAAATTTGCTGTGTCTGTTTTTACTAAAACCATCTTCATTTTTGAGTGGTTACAAAATCTGTCAGTATAAAAACATTTGAAATCCTAGCCTCCCCCCACCATCCCCTGCAATAGTGTACAGAAGTTTGTGTTTACAGCTGCCTATATATAGGGAGAATTCTCTGGACTCTCTGAATATACTGTAAAAAAGACCAAAAAGGGGAATCTCTATACCCTTTTAAAAACTGAATGCTTCCCACAAGGACACTGGAATGGTTTTATGAAATTCTGTCCTACTTCCTTAAATAATAAAGAAACAAACATGTAAAAGAGTTGGCATGATAATCGTTAGTAAAAATACATTCTTCTGCCAGTCTTCCTTCAGAATATTGTTTTTGCATTAAAATTTAATTTTTTCTTAATATTAAACTAGGCTCAGCCTTGGCTCTCAGAGCATTAGACATTTCTAATGAGAGCAGAAGTCTGTCTTGTCGGCACCAGAAATATGACAAGCGCAGCAGAGTCCTAACTGTGTCAAAATTCGTTTCTACTTGTTTATAACACACATATTTGCATTTATGGCAGTGTTTCCTAGTAACATGGTCCACCATTGTAAGTATTTTTTGGAGGCAATTCTCAATGAAAATGTCTTGAATTCACAGTAGTAAAGTGTCACAGAAGAAACTTAACAGCTTTCTATAACTTTAATAACTTTCTAATTGCTGCCTTGAAGTAATTATGTCCAGAGGACAGAATACTGTATATATTTTATTATCCATCAGTTTCTTTTTTAATGGGAGTTCTGTGCTTTGTACAAGTCAATTATTTTTTGATAGTTTCTGTAATTAATGTTTAATTATATTTTATCATCCTCACTTTACTATATCACCTTGGTGATAATCAAAGCATTTCTAAACACTGTAGTTCCTTAGAGTGTCTTGCGTGTGTATACTATTACCTTGTTAACATGTCCAGAAGTTTTAGGAGGTATTTATCTAGATAGAGATAGATAGATAGATATCTCACCATTTACTAGAAAATACTTGAAATCCATCTTCTCTATACTTACAAATTTGAGAAGCCCTAAAATGTGAATAAAGATAGGAGAAAATCCTTAAGCAATACCTTGTGTGTGTAATTGTCAGAATGGCAAATTGTTAATTAAGTAGGGTTTTTTTGTACCACGGGATTTTAATTTCCCTGCATTTATATAATGCTAAATGTATATGAAAAGATGTCAGTGATCCTCTGTCAGAAGGACTTTTCCTTCGAGGGTTTTGGTTTGTGTGCAATAGAGGTAAAGAATCTGTATCACTTCATCACTCCATTCACGCACATTCACAGAAAGTCCCTGGAATTAATATACAAGGCAAGTTAAGCCATGACCTTGGGCGTGCAGTCAAACCCACAAGACACAGTCTGGGTTCTTACAAATTGTTTGTTACATCTCTCTGACAACCCCGTCGGTCATGTGGGTGAGAGCTGCATTTCTCCCGCTGTGGACCATTTTCAGAGGCAGCGAGGATCGTGGAAGCAGGCGCTGTGGGAGAGAAGCCGACTCCTTACTTGGGTCCTTGCCACGCTGTCTGTCCCCCTCTCTTGCATGCATTCATCTTACTGTGTTGGTTCTGCAGTTGTTGCCATCCCTCACTTTGTCTCTCATTTTCACAATTTCCTGCCTATTTGCAACAACTGGCATTCCCCCTCCCTTCCATATAAAACACAGCCCCGGAAAGGATATTATAAAATAACTTTCTCAGTTCACTGGTTAGCCACTTCTGTACGGGATGGAATAGTACATTTTGGTGAAGTTGAGAAGTTACAGCTGTTCTTGGTCCTCAGTCTTCGAAGGTTTGTAGTTTGGACATGGAAGGATTTAAAATGAACCACAGTGTGTTTTTATTTAAATGGCACGTCCTCTTCTAGGTATTTGCAAATTGAATAGATGGTCATTTTTCTAAAGAAGGAAAGAGAAGTAGCTGTATGAATCTGTTTTAGATGCTTCCTCAAAGGTATTTTGCATATAATTATTCCAAAAATGTTGTGAGTTAGGGAGTATTGTGTCCATCTTTTACAGTGGAGGAAAGTCTAAAGATATTAGTCAATCCAGAGTCATAGAGCTGCCAGAAGGCACAGGTGGCATTGAATGTGTGTCCCTACTACTCTGTCACCAAATCATACAGCCTGTCAATGTGAGGGCACCTTTATAGTTCCCACAATACAGACCCCTTTTCAGATTTCAGGGCCCAGGCAATGCCGATGATCTGTGTATCCTGAGGCCTGCTGTTAATTTAGCCCTAGAGGGTGCTTGAAGTTCCCAGTAATGACCAACACTAGTGCTTCCTGGGTACCAGGCACTGTGTCCAGCACGTTTCCTACATTTTCTTACTTAGTCCTCTTACTGACTCTAGCACCGTTATTACGCCCATTTTGCAGGTAAGGAAGCTGAAGCCCAAAGAGGTTAAACCACTCACCCGAGGTCACATAGTATGTTAGAGAACCAGGATTTGCACCGAGCTGGCTGTTCTCAACATCCACATTCCCAGCCACTAGGTCCATGGGCCTTGGATTAGTCAGTCCTTTGAGTGAGAGAAACAGAAGGGCCCTGGCAAAGGGAAGTGTGTCGAAGGAGAGGACTTCTGTCTCTGCACCCTTTCCAATCATAAATAATACAGCTCAGATAAGGTTTTTATGTTAGGTAGCTATTTTCCTAATAAAACTTAGAAATAATAACATTCAGGATTGGAAATCAGAGAAGGAGGAAAAGCAAGACATTGGAGGACAGGTCAAGATGAGCATCTTCAGGATGGGGGCAATGGGACAGAGGGAACCAGGGGAGGGTTTGGGTGCTTAGAAAGCCCAGGACTTTTCTGTAGTGGAAGAGGAGAGACTGAACTCTGCTGGTACCTCTTGTCTCTAAACAGGGCAAGTTAACATCTCACTTTAATTCCTCCAGACGGTCATTCTCAGAGAATTCAGTCATTCCAGGTGTGCAGAGAAAATCAAGTCATTGTAATATGATAATATTTACAAAGGAACTGACCATTTATAACCTTAATTCCTCCTCAGATATCTCTTTACTGACCTTGGGTCTGTCCGTCCTATCTGTCTGTCACTAAGAGGTTGTAAACACCTGACAGTAAGTTGCAAATACAGTGCAGTTTGGAAATGGGACATGCACATCTTACCAAAATATGGGATTTCATCATGTCAGTGGAAGTGATGGAGAACTACTCAAATCATAGGCAGAGCCATGGGCGAATGAGCATTTGGCAGAGTTAGAGGAGTTTAGTAATGAGAGAAAAAAATCAACCAAGCGGATGGCCTGGTAGGTATTTTGAAAAGGAGAGAAATCCTTGGAAGAACCACAGACACTCTCAATTATTTTTGCAAAAGAATTCTCTTTATGGATCAAAACTCAGAAGGATGTTCTCAAGGACAGGCATTCCATTTTTGTCAGAAAAATTATTTTGAAGAGTAATTATGCCTTGATTCATTCTTTGCTCAAGACAGAGTGGGTATTACAATTAGAATATTAAAATGTTGAACTATAAAATAAATTTTCTCTTAGTGTTTAGACTAAATAAAAACTTATTTCACTGCTTAGTGTAGACCCTTAGCGTCTATTGTTGGTGGCTTAATTTTACTTAGCACCTTTTTGGCACAAAGTTGAATAATAAGGATGCCTGTGCACACAGGCACATATGTTTGAATGTAGGTATATATATTCTTGTTATCTAATTTCTTGAGCATTCATTCTGTATCTGCAAATTAGATTTTATTTGCTGTCCCAACAGGAAGTGTGTCTCTAATTTCTCAGGAGTACCATAGAACTGGGAGGGCAAGAAACATATAAATGAGACACAATTTTAAGTTAGCAGACTGATATGTGAGTTCGATTCTCCTGTTGTAATTATGCATTTGGTGTTTAAGAAACGTTTGCTAAATGGATGGATACATTCTCCATTATGAGTTTAAAATGGTTAAATTTTTTAACCTTAATCTCTTTTAATCTTAATTTTGTAAGAGAAAATGGTTTCGTGGATACGACAATTCATTGAAAACACACACCGAAAAAAACCCACTGAATTTTTATTTGGCCGTATTATTTTCATTATTACTAGTAGTAATGAACAACTGTGATCATTCATTCAAAGGAGAAACAATTAGTTGTCTGTCTCCCATACCCTAGGCACTGGAGTACAGAATACTGTGACTTTATATCTCTTTTACCGAACAGAATATTCAGATTCAACACGTTTCCATTCTTTCTCTCCTGGAATATCTGTCGCACATTCACCCCACGCCCACTTTCCTTTAACTTGTTTCCCTCTTACTTTTTGACGGGTTAAAAAGCAAAAACAAAAACCTAGAAACCTAACCACAAGTGTAGAAATACTTGGCGCCAGAAGGAATGGAGAGAGAATTCACTTACTCTTCCTGTTAGGTTACATTTAATGTTACTGCACAATTAGTCGTGTAGTTCTTTGTCCAAACTGAATTGATGCAGTTGCACATGTAATTACGATTTAGCTGTAAAATCACTTTGTTAGTAATGCTTTGTTTGTCTCTCATAAAATCAAATTGCTAATATTAGAGATTTGATTGTTACAGTTTCTCTGTAATGGCTAGGGAAAACATAAAAGGGGGAGTGTTTTTTTAAAGTACTCGGGAAGAGTGAAAAATATCACTTCATGGTTATTGTGTAAAAAGACATTTTATTCCATTTTTTGGTAATTGAAGTGTTATTTTAAGAGCTGTAGAAGACACACCTAGACGTCTATGAGTGTTTTAGGACGTTCATACACCAAGTGGAGTTTACATCCTTCCCCCAAAGTTTATCTTTTCTCCTGTCTTTAGGGGAACTAAAAGGAAACATCTTTTACTTGCAATGCAAACAGTTAAGAGTTAAATAAATAAAACCGTTTCGATACATGAATGTGACAGCAATAAGGTATCCAAAGTGGGTATGTTAAGTACTTTTACGTGCATTATTTCACTTAATTCTTGACAGCTCCATCGGTTTGGTCATATTATTTTCCCATTTTACAGATGAGAAATCTGAAACCCGAGTAACTTGGTCAAGGTGACCTTGAAAGGGACCTCTGTTTTTTTCCAACTAAAACTTTATTTGAAGCAATTAAATTGAGGACACATCCAGAGGTTTCCCACCCATTTTTTTCCCCCCAGAATTCATCTCCCTCTAGTTGAGAGGATTAGATATTGTCATGAGTTAACGGGAGGAAAACACGGTTTTGAGGGGGTTTTTGGTATGTCTCTTTTTTTGTTTTGTTTGTTTGTTTTTGACCCAGTGGTTTTCATTCTCAGATGTTTTCCTGCATGGACTGCTGGTTTGGGATAAGAGGGTGATAGCTCTGCCCTGGATTTCCTGGGCTGTGTCTTTAGGACTTTCATTCTTTCTCAGGATTAGGCAGGGAGGCCCCTTTGGAGAAGGGCAGGAGAAGCTCATTTGCTGGGGGGGGGTGGGTATGTGATCTTTCAACAAGGCCCTTGTTCTCCACTGTTCTCGTTCATCATCCTTCTCCCTTTGAGTTTTTCTCTTCCAGCTGAAACACGATTGAATAGAACAGCAAGAAAAATGCATGCTATTTGCATACAAAGCCCAGCAAGGCCCTCAGATTGGGCTGCAGAAGCTGAGACATGTAAGGGAGCAAGTATTGATAGATGGGACCGGGGTACCAGGGGGAGTTGTTGCAGGATTTAAGTGAGAGTCTCTGAGACCTGGAGATGCGAAGGGGTGAGTGATGTAGGATCTGAACGCCGCAGGCAGGAAGCCATCAGGCCTTCCTCAAGGGAGGAGGTAGACACGGGCAGTCACAACCTCACCCAGAGAGTTCAGAGCTCCGAGGGCTCCAGAATGAGGACCTGTACGGTGACATCTCCTTCATGCCAACCAGTGCGGGGGAGGGAGGTCAGCCAGCCCGAGTGAGAGGCCCCTGCAATGCAGAGGACTGGAAAAGTAGTTTGGTTTTATTGCTCTTACATCAAGCATCATGACCTTCTTTGCGTAAAGGAGTTCAGCCGCTCACTGTGTATGGCCTCAATCTAGATGCCTGCTCTTGGCTGAAGGATGCTCTATGCCGACTCCCTGCTCACTCTTCCCGGGTTTATCCTCCACCAGCCCCTTCACTGATTACATGCCCTGAAAAAACTGAATGTCTCAGTATTCCCCGCGCACCCCCAGGCCATGCTTCTCACCTCTCTGGAGCTGCTCTCCAACCTCCCATCCCCCAGCTGGTCCTAAAGGCTTTCCTCTTGATCTCCCTGGTCAGACGCAACCTCCACTTCCGGTGAAAGCTCCACACAGTTTGCCTACATATACCTGGTTTTTTCACTTATATTCCATGAACTTGCTCAGATGTGCTGCTTATTTTTCCAGTCTGTTATAGTACTTAATACAGGGCTTGGCACATAACAGGTATCGAATAAATATTTATCTAATGACTGAATAAGTCAAATAAGACATTCATTCACACGAGGGGAACAAATGTGGCCGAATAGAAGCCCATCAGTGACATGTCTTAATAAGGATCCTTTTCTCTAGGAGGCGGCCAAGGCCCTGTGGGTGATACACAAGTGAAAAGGCATAGTCACTGCTTACAGGTTGGCGATCAGCTACTCATTTGATTATAATTAGGGATTAAAGCTGCGTGAGATTCTCCCGTCTCCTAAATAGGTTATGAATGACCCTCCCACACACGCAATCTTGGTAGTGTCATTTCTTTAACAAACTATTTTACCCAAGTATCAAAAAATGTAAACTTTGACCTAATTCCTATTCATCTATTACTGATTTCTAACTAGGGCTGCCCACATTAATCCTGGATAACTATCAATCTGCAAGGGATGCGTCATGTCTGAGTTTGAGACGTGTTAGGGAGAAACTCTGGAGACATTGGTGCCTCTCGAACACTCAGCAGGATGTCAGAGCCTCCCTCTGGACCATCCCTGTATTTTGGGTTCACTGTCCTTCCCTCTGTTGTATGGCAGGATAGAAACTCCTCTGTGTGGTAAGGGCTGTGTCTCTCAGCGCCTAGAAGGCTTCACAAGGCGCACATATGACGCATTTAGAAAATCACTGAAACAGGTAACTGAAGAATTTCTCTCTGGCCAAACTTTGGTTAACTGGCTTTGCACAGACGTAGCCATTTATGCTAATCATTCAGCACGTGTATTTTTTTTTTTTTTTACTTTTACTGAAGTCTAGTTGATTTACAATGCTGTATTTCTGCTGTACAGCAAAGTGATCCAGTTATACATACACACATTCTCTTTCCTATTCTTTTCCATTCTGGTTTATCACAGGGTATTGAATATAGTTCCCTGTGCTGATGTGGGGCAGAGCCCTCTATCACATCCCTCACACTTTTCCTGAGAAGCGCTGAGTGCTTGGTAAAGCCTTTGCTTTCGAACCCCAGGCATCTTCCGGGTGCAGGGGTTACTTTCAGGGGACGTGGCTTCTCTAGTGATTACTTCTCCCAGAGTTCAGAACTGAGCCATCTGTAATATACCCGTGAACTAGGCTTTAGAGTCAGCAAGAAGCTGATCGAAGGAATCGTTGTTTGCGTAACCCGGGTGCCAAGTGGTTTCCCTGGTGAGGGTGAGACTGATGGCATGGTCCTCATTTTTCCCGGCTAGACAGCATAGGGCAGAAATTGAGCAAATGGAAAACAGAAACCATTCCCAGTAGCCTTCATGAAGCGGAGGAAGGGCTGGACCTGACCCCCTGTGCTGAGGACCACTGGGATGCCTGGGTGGGCGGTCTGACCCCACAGGTGAGAAGGTGTGATGGGAACCAAGAAGAGTTGTGTTTTCTGACCTCAGCTCTTCACCCATCTCGGGAAACGGAGAGGGGGTCGTATCTGCCACCAGTCTTCAAGGGGAGTGTAGACGCTTTCCTCAGAGTTCCACTAGCCTAGTGGTTTTATCTGGTCAAAGAACTGTTTTCTTGCTGCTTGTTTTGCTAACTAGACATGTAGATAGACTTCCGCATTTGTGTCTTCTGCATCCATATATTAACGTGATCCTGATGATGTCTGAAGAGAGGGAGAAAGACACTTGATTTGAAAGAGTAGAAATGCCAAAGGAATGTTCAGTAAAAGGATACCAACTCTTAGAAATCACATTTGTCTCCCAGAACCAGCTAAAGGCTATTCTTTGATCGCTGGTTCCTCTGTGCTTGGTTTGTATCTCTGCATCAGCCCTCATCGTTCTGTATTCTGAGTTATCTCTGTATATTCACTCATCTCTGAGGACGAGGTCCTCTTGGGAGGAGGGGGTCACGTCTTGCCTTTGTTCCTCTGGCATTGGTGCAGTGCCTGCGTAGTGGGTGTCTGTTATCTGTGGGATGCCTAAATGGGTGAACCACATTAATGAGCGTATGTCACAGATTCACAAACTCCTTAGGACCCAATTTTCTCTAAGTCTGTCTAAAATAACCCAACAGG
This sequence comes from Monodon monoceros, assembly GCF_005190385.1. Classification (NCBI taxonomy): domain Eukaryota; kingdom Metazoa; phylum Chordata; class Mammalia; order Artiodactyla; family Monodontidae; genus Monodon; species Monodon monoceros. The sequence continues at coordinate 6,432,494 of NW_021703775.1, forward strand.
TAACCTCTTAAGGTCCATTTCTTTTCTTAGTTGAATGTAAAATAACATATATTTAAAGCTGTGATTATTATATTTTAGCCTGAAAAAGAAATCTCTTTCTGGATTTGGGTCCTGTGAGCCATTGACTCTATGTCACCCCAGATAGAGCGGAGCTCCTTGGGAGTTCCGTCGCTCACTGCCTTGTCTTATCCTTCTTTGAACCGCCAGGGCCAAGTGTGGTTCGTAGCATGTTAGTACTGCAAAATGCAAAAAGCAAAAGTAGTAGATAGAGCATGTTGACTTTTCCCTAGAATGTCAACTTCTTGACCTGCAGTGAAAGAAGGGCTAGTGCTTGCTATGTTTTCTTTGGTGCTAGAGCCCCTGGCAGATGGCGTAATTTGATGGGGATGGGAAGCTTTCACCAACCTCCGCATTTCTGAAGAAGCAGGTATTCAGATTCTCCACCACCAGTGAGTCTGCTTGGCCTTAAGTTGAGTTTTTGTCTAATCAGTCCTACTTCAGTTATTTGGAGATCCCTAAATATGGATGCTACTCCTGATTAGGGCAACAGCTAATACATTTAATAGCTTTAATGTTCAATGAGAAATATTCACATTGTGACAACATGCAAGGAATATAAAATATAATCGACTCCAACTCAAGATAATCAACCCCAGGGCTAGTTTTGGCCATTAGAACAAAAAGTTAATGCGGGTTAGGTTGAAAGCCAGCGTTTAGTCTAATGTTGGTGAACATCTAGGCAAAAATTGCAAATAGAGACTTCAGTGGGAAAAATGATCTACTGGTCCCAGTTTTAAAGAAAGTACTAATCTGAGAGAAACAAACAAGAAAGCAAGCACCAGAAGACTCCTCAAGACTGTCATTAGCTCCATTATTCCATGGGAGGCTGTGAACAGTCACCAGAGGGGTGATAGGAAACTGAGGAGAAATTATTATTCGACATTGGGCTTCTTTTTTACCCAAGTTGATTTCATTAGAAATAGATGACCAGGTAATAATCTCACAGTTATTGAGGGCAGTAAATCTGTGAAAGGAAAGAAAGGATCTTCACTAAAATAAAGAAAAACCCTTTCACTCGATAATCTCTCATTTTTTCCCAGAGGAAAAGAGCTCTTTTGGGCTTGAGAAGAGGACAGTGTCACATTTTCTCTTAATGATCAGAGAATCATTGTACATATAATAACATCATCATCCCGTGAAAATCGGATATATCACCTGTGAATCTTCTAAAGTCAGTGGACTAGTGTGTTTCTTACATTTCCCAAGGTTCAGATAATGGTGAACTAAACCAGAAGCATCAGGCTATCACCCTCTTCTTGGTATTTGTCCTGGAGCCCCTGAAGGGTCCTCGGGACTGCAGACTGTTCCTGGGTCCTCCCCCAGGACTCGGTCATGGTTTTGGAGTAAGGGGGCTGAGTTGTATTTGTTTCCCTTGCTGTGGGCTGTCTGCAGCTTTGAGGTCCTGGGGGTTGTTTCTCTTCCACACAGGCGTGGCATATGGTCAGGGAGGATGCAGTTGACCCTTTTGATCAGCAGTCCCTGGCAAACTTTGAACAGGGATGGGGCTTTAGTGAACTTTTGAATGGCTGTTGATCTGGGAACAGGCTGGGTCTTATTCACGGCAACCACTTTTGCGATGGAGATGCTGCCAAAAAATATCGTCCTCCAACACAGAAGGGGAAGGATGGGTTTCTTCTGTTTTTTCTCCGAGTCTCATGTGACTGTTTCCCAGGGAAGGAATATATGTTGGGAGTGAGGCACAGATGGTGGTGTCACTGGGCCAGGTGAGCGGTGGGACGGGACAGGGAGGGTGTTGTGGAGCAGGGATTCAGTCACTGTGCCCCTTCTCTGCTGGGAATCCCTTTGCTACAGAGAGCAGGGGGTGGTGGTTGCAGCCAAGGCCAACTTGGAAAACTTCCTTGGCTCCTCCCTTCCCCCAGTCAGGGCTCAGGGTTTCTCTGCGAGTTATTAGCACCATCCTCCAGCATGCTAAGCTTATACCTGCCCCGGGACCTTGGCCTTTGCTCTGCCTCTGCCAGGAGTGTTCCTCCCCTACCTCTTCACAGGGCTGTTTTTTTCTGTTTTTGTTTTTTTCCTCTTTGTTCAGGATCTCAGTTTATATGTTACCTTTATAGAGAGGCTCCTTCTGGCCACCATATCTACAATAGCCCCCCAGCAGTCCCTCTATCACATCACCTTTATTTTCTGAAACTGCCTTGTTCATTAATTTTTTTTCTTTATTATTTTTGTTTTCCTCCCATGCCATCTGGAATATAAACTCATTGTCATATGATGCTAGGAGAGCAGCTAGCACTTAGCAAGTGCTTAGAAGACATCTTTTGAATAGATGAATAACGAGCATCTTACTGTAATATAACATGGACTCCACTGCTTACCTGAATGTTTCCCCCAGTAGACTGTTAGCTCCTGAGGGCATGGACTGCGTCTCACCCATCTTTGTATCTTCAGCACTTGGCACACCGTAGGCACTCAGTAAGTGCTGAATGATTGACTAGAGGAAAACGAGTGACCACAGGTACCTGGGAGATAAACTGTGTGATTCTTTAAAAGATTGATCGGTTGATTGATCTCAGCAGGCTGTTTAGCCATGATGTCATCATTGCCCGAGGCTCATTCTTTGTGTTACTGTCCTTAGCGTGTAGCTTCTTTCCTCAGAGTTACTTCATTGTCACAATGTAGTTATTACTGCAGCTCCAGCCATCATGTCACTATTCTTGATAGGAAGGAGGAAGAAGGGGGATGAACAGAAGGAAGGCTACCAGCTGAGTAAGTCTCCACTTCAGGAACTTTCTCAGAGTCCCTAACAGATAACTTCTTACAGGTCACTGAAAGGAATTTAGTCACATGAATAGTCTCGGCAGAAATTGGGAAACGCGATTTGTAAAGTGGGTACATCGCCTTGTCCAACAAAATTTGGGTGCTGCTAGTAAAGAGGAAGGGGAGAATGGATAGTGACATGCAGCTAGCAGTCTCTGCCACTACGTATAATTGAAATTATGTACAATCGAGAGGTTTACTGCACATAGCATGCTAGGCGGCTCATACAACATAACAATAGCATAGTAACTTGTTAGACTGCCCGTAAGACGTCTACCCACGGAAATCTTTTGGGCAGAGCCTCTCATAGCAGGAATGGCTGCTTAGCCTTCTAAGGAATTCCCGGCAGTCCCTGTGAATTTAGAGCAGCACTGAGCAGGTTTCTTTTGCTCTGACTGCTGGAGAGACTCCCCTGATGGTTGCTGTCCGTACGCTGATGACCGGCCCTCAGCAGGACGCTCCTTCTTGGCGGGGCTTGCCTGTCCTGGTTTGCGCTTGGTGGCAGCAGAAGCTCATCTCCCCATCCAGGGCTTCAGAGTGACATCCTGGGAATGCTTGTTCTCTACCACCGGGTCTTCAGCCTCTGCAGACCTTTTCTGATTCCCTTTACGATGGACCTAGCAATCTGGAAAGTGAAGAGGGAGTCAGAAGCGGGTGGTCAGGAAACAGGTGAGAATACAACAGACAGAAAGCATAACAAAATGGAATTTCCTCCTGGTTTTAGTTCTAGTTTGCTTTCTGAAAGCAAGTTATCTGGGAAGATAATTTGGAAAACTGGAAAATTCTATCAACTTCAGAGAGATAGTTTTCTAATTACTTAATTGGTAAAAAATATTTTATAATCACAGAGGAAAGCCCCTATAACAGATTAAATGGAATAGCATACACATACCCTATGAGCAGTCAGTGCAAATGTGCACAGAAACTCTGGTGCATCAGGTCTCCTGATTTAAGATTATAGCATGAGTCATTTGGCACGTCAGATGTATATACATTTGGAGGTAAACTTTGATGAGAAATCTAAGATCTCAGTGTTTGTGGAGGGTATTTTTTCCCTAAATTAGCTTTTTAGTTCAATACAGTGGAGCACACCTGACTGTAATCTCAATGCTACAGGCCCCATCAGAACAATAGAGTCATCGTACAAGTCTGAAATATAAAGCTTTTTTTTTTTTTTTTTTTTTTTGCGGTACGCGGGCCTCTCACTGTTGTGGCCTCTCCCATTGCGGAGCACAGGCTCCGGACGCGCAGGCCCAGTGGGCATGGCTCACGGGCCCAGCCGCTCCGCGGCATGTGGGATCTTCCCGGACCGGGGCACGAACCCGCGTCCCCTGCATCGGCAGGTGGACTCTCAACCACTGTGCCACCAGGGAAGCCCAAATATAAAGCTTTTATGTACTCTTAACAACTTAAATTTATCTCGATAGAAAACTGACAATGGAGTAATTAGCAAAGTTGTTCTTATTAATGCCATAAACAGATAATGAAAGAAATGTAGATTTCACTTTTTCTATTTCAAGTGTTTCATTAATCTAGCAGAAGTAGGCAGAATAGCAAATGTTTCTGGAAGCTTAGTTTTAACAAATAGCTATATTTGTCCCTGACTGGAGTTAAGAAATATTAAAGAAAATTATTAGTTTCTACTTTAATGTATCATGGCATTTCCAAAGCCGCATGTAGCTGGATGTTTCTGGGTAATTTGTTGCACATATTTAAGTGCTACTTAGATACAGTTTTGATCTAAGCAGGAAGGAACTACTGTGTAGGAAAGGGGCTTAGGTGTTCTTTAACCAAGTGAAAATGAGGGCCAACAGGGACCTTCTTCTTTCCTAAATTAAAGAATTTAGTCATTGTGTTTATGTGAGTAGGTGAGTTAAATATAAAGGCCTTTGCGCATGGTGTGATCAGGAACGTTAAATGTTACTTAAGGGCATCTTAATTAAACATTTGTATTTATTTTCTGACAGAACGGAAACAACTATGTGTGGGTTAAATAAATCGTCCTCTTGACATTCTGCCCGTGTTTTAAGGGAACCAAGACAAACAGGATGATCCTTGCAGAAAAAGTTAATCAGGGTGGAATCTTGCTTGTGATATTGATCCCTTGCATGTCTCACCTTCCTTGGCCATAAAGTAATAATAAAAGAATAACATTTGTATTAGGGTCCTCCAGAGACACAGAACCAGTAGGGTATGTGCATATGTGTTTGTGTATATGTATATATACATAGACATACATATATAAAGAGTAAGAGTGTATATATAATAAGAATGTATACACACATACACACACACATACTGTGCAAAGTAATGCACAGTATATATACAGAGAGAGAGATTGAGATTCATATTAAGGGATTGACTCCGTGATTGTGGGAACTGACAACAAGGCTAAAATTTGCAGGACAGGCTGGCAGGCTTGAGACCCAGAGAAGAGTGGGTGTTGCAGTCTGTCTGATTCTAAAGGCAGTCTGGAGGCAGATTTCCTTCTTCCTCAGGGATCTCAGTCTTTTTAAGGCCTTCAACTGATTGAATGAGGCCCACCCACACTATGGAGGGTCATTTGCTTTACTTAGAGTCTCTGGATTTAAGTGCTAATCTTATCTAAAAGTATCTTCACAGCAATATCTAGCTCCATTTGATGGTTGACCAAGTATCTAGGTACCCCATGGCTGAGCCAAGTTGACACATAAAATTAGCATCACCATCATCATCACTGTCATCGTTACTTACTAGGTGCCATTTGCTACTTTAAGCACTTTGCGTGTATTAACTCACTGGATCCTCATTGCAGCCACATCAGATACATACTCTTACTGTACCCATTTTACAGATGACAGAATTGCAGTCAGTGAGGCCAGATAACATGCCCACAGTTCTACAGCTAATCTAACTTGGTTGTGCACATCTGTCTTGCCTATAAATTTTCCTTGAAGACATGGCAGATATTGTTCTCCTTTTGTAGGGGCTCAGTAACTGTTTGCTGAATGAATGATAATGGTGACCATTTGGGGAGCAGTTACTGCGTCTTGGGAAACACTCGAAGCTTCAAGATAATTAAAGTGGGTCGGTATTTTAACTGATGGTGAAACTGAGGCTCTTAGAAGCTGGGAACCTGAACAAAGGGAGCTGTGGATGATGGAACCAGGATCCACACTCTGGTGGTTGTGATCTTAAAACATCTATTAATATTCATCAGGTATGGAAAGGTTAAAGCCAATATTAAAGTATAGATGATTCTGGAAGTACGTAAGTGACTGATACTTTCTTTTTGTAACCTTTTCCATCTAATCCAGGGACCATGTGTTCTGGGTGTTCTAGGACAGTCTCCCCAGTTATGACCACACTCTCATAAATACTTTCATGTTGGGCTTCCCTGGTGGCGCAGTGGTTGAGAGTCTGCCTGCCGATGCAGGGGACACAGGATCGTGCCCCGGTCCGGGAAGATCCCACATGCCGCGGAGCGGCTGGGCCCGTGAGCCATGGCCGCTGAGCCTGCGTGTCCGGAGCCTGTGCTCCGCAACGGGAGAGGCCACAACAGTGAGAGGCCCGCGTACCGCGAAAAAAAGTACTCTCATGTTTGTTAGACCATGTGTCACTAGACTTCGGATCCTTAAATAAAGGCTTACTGTTCTCAAATCTTTTCTGTTAAGAACCCTTCAGTTCACTTAAATCATATGTCCTTTATACGTGCATCTCCTTTTTATGCTGCTGTGTATCTTTGTGAATTACCTTTTTCCTTTGTCTCCCTGCCTGTCAGACCAGCACTTCGCGGTTCTTATGTCTGTCCACCATGAAATACATTGCACTTTCCTCCTCTTTTCTTCTTGAATATAAATAATCCTTTTAGAATGTTACTTTTGGAGTTTGTGGCCCATAAAATAGTCATAGATGTCCTTGGATCATACCTGAGTGTCTGAGGGCTCCACTTACTGAGATGTTCTGATTGCAGAGGATGCCACACACCAGTCCAACTCGGGCTCGTGTCTGGACTGAGGGTAGAAAATGTGCCCCAATAATTATTGAAGGAAGAAACTCTTTTCTTGATGAAGGTCATTAGTACCTTAAATAGTGTTTGCCTTTCCGACAAGTGCGTTTGCACTTCGTAAGTCCAGTCATTTCTCCCCATGAGCCAGCATCTTCAAACAAAACGAATGCACCCTGGTTCTTTTTCCCTTCTCTGGGACTTCTGAATCTGAGGTTAGATTTGGTTCCTTTAATATTGTGGAACTTCTGCTTAGTGTTCTAAAAAAATTAGAACATGAAGTTACCGGCTATAAACTGCGTAAGCACAGGCCCAAATGGCATTTCCTCCGGTCTGTGTGGGAATGTTTGTGGATTTGACAGATCACAGGAATGCCTTGATTCTGTAATCCTCCTGGTAGCTGCTTGGACATCTCTCAGAAACTCAGCTGGCTTCCTTGTCCCTTCAGTTCCTGGGTGGTCTCTTTAGGGTAAAACCCATCATCAAAGCAGGCCAGGCGCTGGCACTCAGCGTATGAAGCCGTCAGGAAGTGATCCTCTAGACCTCCTGGGGACCCCTGCCCACATAGCAACACCAGGCCGTGGTGGCTGCGGTGCCTCAGGTGTGGCATTAGCTGAGCATCGTGTGGTGAGCTCATGCTAATTAATCCTTCTGTACCAGCGAACTTACATTCTCTAATTAATACCCAGCTAACACCCAACTTCGTTTCCCAGAAGGCTGTAGTCTCTGAGCAGTAATAGCAAGGAAGAAGTAGAAGGGGGGACAAAAGAAGAAAAACACACGAGTGTTGGGTTACACTTCCTTTTCCTTCTAAGCATCTTGGAAAGTTCTCTTTCTCTCTGGCTCTCTCCTTGGACATTCATCTATATATCTATCGATCCGTCGGTTTACCCACCTATCGATCAACCTATCTATATATGCGCCAAGATCAGCCAATGAGTATGTGTGTTTTTCCTCTTCTGATTTTGGAGGCCATTTTTGCTTTTGTTTTTGTTTGAATTCATTTTCTTACTTCCCACCTCCTTCCCTTTCTTCCTTTTGCTTCTGATGATGGAGGATGAGTAACGGGATTATTTACCAGGAAGGCTGTTAATTCGAAGTTGGATTGTTTCAAGCACATGTTCTCAGCTCCTTCCTCCATGTTGTTCAACACTCTGATACCTTACTTTCTGATAACCTTCAGAGGAATGGAAAAAATTGAAGTGTATTCAAATCGTGCGTGTATTCAAAATAGAGTGGTGAGAGAGTTTGGGGACAGACTGCAGGCTTTTCCATATGGGGCTGTTTGTAGGGTCCTAGAAACACCCATGTGGTGGTGCTAACATCTCTGAAAGTTCTCAGCCATCAAATGGAACATAAGATCACCACCCTCGTGCAGGCGGGATGGCCTGCCATTCTCTGGAAATGTTTGAGCTTCTTTCTTTCTAAATTGTAGCCACGAGGGTAGTGAGAATATGTCTTCTCAGTCGGGCTCATGGTACTTTATTATCCTCAGTACTTAATTCTTTTAAAGAAGTTCCTTAAAGAAAATGTCTGCTTCCTTCTCTCCCATTTGAGTTATAAACTGCTTATTCGATATTTGTACAGTGAATGAATGAATGAATGACCAAGTGGGAAAAGTCTGTCTGGCTAAGTACAGTAAGGAGTTTTCCAGAAAACACAGCCCACCTCTAATATGCAAGGTCAGGGATGACATATAGGTTATATTTCATGTTGCAGTGGCAGCTTATTGGTGGTGGTTGGTGCCGTGAACACTGTGTTCAGAGGGATTCTGAGGTGTCCCCAAGGTTCTGGAGGAAAGAATGCCACCCGGGCTGGAGGGGGCGTTTGCCTTCCCTGTGCCAGAGCTAAACATTGGGTGACCTCCCTTTTTCAGACATAAAGATGTCAGGTTTCTAAGAGGGGTGTAAACACACCTCTCTCTTCCTGTCCTGGATTCAGAACTAATTGAGGAATAAAACATAAGCAGCAGGTGTAAGTGGAAATCTCAGCTGATAGAGCGGATAAGGGAAGGTGGTCTTTGATGTGTCTCTCTTCTCCTCGGAATTAAACATTCTAATCCCAGTGGGCTCAGGTGATGCTGGAAACCGCAGCTTCTCCTGAGAGGCCGGGTGAAGCTTCCTGCCCGGTGCGAGAGCAGAATGAATGAATGCACCCGAAGGACCTGGCGCACTCCCTCTCCCTTAGGCAGTAATAGGAAGAGGTTCCCCTGCCTGAGGCTGGAAGTGCTGCTTCCCAGCTGGTCCTTTCTGAGCACTGGAGTGCAAGCTTGCTCCCCTCTGGGTCAGAGAGAAGAGGGGAAGTCTAACAGGGTAACCATTTGTATGTAAACAGCTGTTGTTAACACAAGTTGTCTAGAAAGTCAACAGGATCTGCTCTCTTGCTGTCCCTGGACCAGCGCAGCCCTCACTGTCGGGCTAAGCTCATGGCAGCCCTGCCCCATCCCGCGGGTGGAGGGTTGTCAGGGCTTTCCTCCTCTGACCTTCCCCTGCTGCTCTGCCCTGCCGAGAGGTGACCTGCTTCCATGGTCTTGGGCTGCCGCTGAGGCCCTTATGGACACATGTGCAGCACCTCTGAGGTCCTGTAGGTCCCTCTGTTGTCTTGGGGAATTGCCTTTGTAGCTCTTTGCGGGCTGGGTCACAGAGGAGCCTTCTCGGAAACGTTTTTGACGTTCAGCACTTTATGAAAACTCACATGACTTCCGTTCACCTTCTAGACCTGGAAATGTGCAGTTGATAGGTCAGTGTCAAAATGTCCAACCGTGGGACTAAAAGAGAACCGTAGGCTTCACCTAGACATCACTGTCCCCTCCGGTGAAGTGGTGGGGAGAAGCATCAGGAAGCAGAAGCCCAGCTTCTGATGGGGAGACTTCATGCAAGGCTTCCGCTCCTCACTCTGTTGTGTCATATGTAAGGCCCGTTTCGGTTCCTCGTGCTGTCATTCTAAACCATTCCAGAGGAATGATTGGCTACCCTAGAGATGCTCGTGCTTCCTCCCCAAGTCTGGAGTACCCACGGGGCATTGTGCGTAGGTCACAGGTTCAAGGAAGGTCGTGGTGCTCAGCTGGGTTGACGCTAGTATGAAAGCCCACCTCCCTCCTGGGGCTATCCTATTCCTAACACCTCCAGCTGTCTTTAGTCGTCTGCTCTACCAGCTCTCAAGGCTCATGTTTAAGAGTCTTTCAAATGCTTACCCTAAATACCACCACCTCTAATTTAAGCTCATTGCTTTCTTGATGGGTCCTCAAAGGAACTTTCTCCAACTCATCCCCAAGCCTTTAATTTTTAGAAGGTTGTGTTTGCGTAAAAGAGATCTCAGGTGAAATGCATCACCAGTGGTGCAGGGCTGAGAATTTCCACACCACCTTCTTCTTTCCATTACACTTCTTTCTGGAAATATACATCTGTTCTGATTATGAACATACATATTTATTATCTGACAAGCAAATCTGGTTTGCCTTTCTATGAAATTACTTCATTGCAGTGCAACTCTTAGGAGCATATTTTACGTCAAAAAAAAAACCCCACATTATTGAGACTGTATATTATGATCACGAATAGAACAAGAAGATCTGTGTAGCACGATGGAAAAGTTAATTGGAAAATATGATTAACTCAGAAGTCCACAGGGTCCCATGGAGACTGTTTCCCTTGCTGCCTCTCTGTGTAGCCCTTTAAACTCTTGAAGATGCATTCTTTGATCCTAAGGTATGGAACTGACATTGAAGAGTGTTCTGTATGTACCAGACATGGATGAATTCGAGAAGCCGTCCCTACCCTCCTAGTTCTTCCAGTTCAGCTGGGCAGACAGAGTTTGTAAGGTGGCACGGTGTCCCATGTACAGTACTGTCCGTGAGCAGGAGAAGTCAGCGCCATTCGACAGGCCCCTTGCACAGTTTGCAGGCAGTGCTCTGGCGCATGCGGTGTGGGAAAGCCTGTTAACACATGGATGCCTGTGGAGTGCAACATTCTCTTAGCAGTGGCTGCTACTTGCCCCACAAAACTGGAGAGTGCTCTGTTACCAGATCTTTTTTTTTAATCAGCATAAAATCTGGAATGAGGAGAAGTATCTTCTGAAATCGTCTTTCTCAAAGAGAAAAATGAGCAGAGTCAGCTGTATCATCTATGCACTGATTGCAGTGCTGAATTAGGGAAGATAAATGCACCTAATTTATAGTTACAAAGACTGCGCTGTTTAGCATCTCGTTTCCCATGGACTGAAGAGGGTACATAGCAAACCTCACGATGCAAATTACTTATAGTGTGTTTCTATAAATCAAACAACTACAAAAGTATCACAGTGATCTCTAAACAGTGCCCATAAATAACAGTGGCTTTAATTACACACTCAGTGAAATGAAAAAAGCAAAGAATCCATGGGAGGTCTTCGAGCACCTCAACCAGCCCTCAAAGTTGGAGTCCTTCTGGGCTGGTACCCAGAAAGGTCCAGTCTATTCTTGGCCATGAATTCAATACCTTGCCCTCCCTTCAAAAGGAACTGTACCCTGTGGCTTCCCTTGGTGGCCACCCTGAGAGTTCTTTGCGGACAGAGCATGAAGACTGCTTTGCTTGACATCCCAGCGAGTGGCTTGAGCTCAACAACTGTTCAGTGAATGGAGACTCTGAACACCTGACCCATCACACTCAGGGCATGAAGCAAGCAAAAGTAATGAGATGGGAGGACGCCATTGTATTTATTTCATCATTTTGTTGACTTGTCATAAAGCAAACCGATCCTGGGGTCATGATAATCCTTGCTTATTCAGTGCCTTAAAACTATGAACCATTGACAAGATTATGAATTTTTTTTTTTTTTTTTTTGCGGTACGCGGGCCTCTCACTGTTGTGGCCTCTCCTGTTGCGGAGCACAGGCTCCGGACACGCAGGCTCAGCGGCCATGGCTCACGGGCCCAGCCGCTCCGCGGCACGTGGGATCTTCCCGGACCGGGGCACGAACCCGTGTCCCCTGCATCGGCAGGCGGACTCTCAACCACTGCGCCACCAGGGAAGCCCAAGATTATGAAATTTAAGGAGAAAAAAAAAGCAGACTCATTCAGTGACTTTAAACCCTGTTTTGTATGAATTTCAGTTCCAAGTCTTAAACTCATGGTGGTTAGAACTTGAGTACTTGAGTACTTTTGCTACTTGAGTAGCAAAAGTGTAGGCAAGTTACTAAATCCCACCCAGATGTGCTGTGAGGGCAGTTACAAGCATGCACCTCTCAGGTCTCATGAAGGCCTCCCAGACATGAGGCTAGAGAGAACATAGATTGAGAAACGTAGATTGGAGAATGTAGATTGAGAAACGTAGATTGGAAAATACATACATTTGAGCTTGTGTTTTGAAGCTAACTTCCAGGGTCCCAGTGGGAAACTTAGCCCATTAATGGCTGGTGCTTTAAAGAAGCATAGAAGCCTCTCAGCTAGTCTTCCCCTACCCCCTGTGGATCTGCCCATGGATCTATGTAGCAGGTACAAGCATTAATCAACACTTTTGAACCCCAGTCACAGATCACCTTTGATCAGAAGCCTGGTTGGTCCTAGCGTGTGGAAATGTAGGAGTTAAGTAAAAGAGAGAAAGCAGGAGAGAGGGAGGGAAGGAGGGGGAGAGAAAGCCAGATGAAGGGATGGAAGGAGGGGGAGAGAAAGCCAGATGAAGGGATGGAAGGACGGGGAGAGCCTAGCTAACCTGCCACAGAATTTTCTTCTCCTGTCTCAAAGCAAGTTCCTGGCACATTCAGGTGACCGCATGGTATCCATGGCTGGGGTCAGGGCTCAGTCTGGACCCTGAGACTGGGGACTGGCATGCAGGGGCCCTGTTGAAGACACAGCCGGACCTTGAACTTTGAACCCAAATTACTGAGTGTGCTTCCTGGGGACCAGCTGTTTGTTTACCTCTGCTTCTCTGCCTTGTTAACAGATTGCAGTCCTTGGAAGAAGAAAGATTTTTATTTCATTCTTCAGATATGAATTATTCTTTTATCCTTTCCTGGCAGGGTTTGGGTAAACTGAGCTCATCCTGTCAACCTCAACTGTGCGTTGACACTCTCAGCCCAGAGTCAGCGTTTCCTTTAAGTTTAGATAGATGCTGGTGTGTAGGTCTGTGGCAGTCACTGTAGAACCCTGAAAATAGTTTATCTGCGTAAATATCCCAGAATGTTCTGCTTTTCTTGAATTTGAGACACATACAGAAGTCAGTCAGATGCTCATTAAAAAAAATAAAAATTCCCTATGTATGATAGTACATTTCCCTCCGGTTCTCCTTCACTGAACATGTCAAAGTCTATTTTGAAGTGATTCTCATTCTCAGGTATTTGTTGGCATTCCAGCCTCTTCGGTTGTTTAGAAATGCTATTTTAAAGCTATTTTGGTTGTAAAATGTTATACTGAAAACGCATTTATTTTAAAAGTTTTGAATTGCTTTTTATTTTATTGCACTGTGTACTTGAATCTAAGTCAAGTGAAGGCAGTGCCATGTGACATCAGAGAGAGCTTTGTCCGAAGAGGGCATTTTACTGTAAGAAGGCAATGCTTTGATTAAAGTGGTTTCTCAGATGATTAATACAAGCTCTAAGGAGCAGGAAACTAGATTCATTTAAGAAAAAATAACTGAGGTCAACATAAAGTTAAAGCTATATCAAAGGAGGTAGGCAGTCAGACTTAATGATACAATGAAGGAGCATATACTTTCTTCTTGAACTGAGTCTGTCCATGGACTTAGTTAATTTCAATTATGTAACATAATTGGTTGTGAGTTTTCTCCTACTTAGCAGTTTTTACTTCCATTTACCCATGCCATTTCTTAAACATAGCCCCAAATATCTTTTTTTTTAACACCTTTATTGGAGTATAATTGCTTTACAGTGATGTGTTAGTTTCTGCTTTATTACAAAGTGAATCAGCTACACATATATCTCCATATCTCTTCCCTCTTGTGTCTCCCTCCCTCCCATCCCTCTAGGTGGTCACAAAGCACCGAGCTGACCTCCCTGTGCTATGCGGCTGCTTCCCACCAGCTATCTATTTTACATTTGGTAGTGTACATAGGTCCATGCCACTCTCTCACTTCGTCCCAGCGTCCCCTTCCCCCTCCCCGTGTCCTCAGGTCCATTCTCTAGTAGGTCTGCGTCATTATTCCCGTCTTGCCCCTAGGTTCTTCATGACCATTTTTTTTTTTGTTTTTAGATTCCATGTATATGTGTTAGCATACGGTATTTGTTTTTCTCTCATAAAAAGAGACGAAGTTGAGTTATTTGTAGTGAGGTGGATGGACCTAGAGTCTGTCATACAGAGTGAAGTAAGTCAGAAAGCCCAAAATATCTTAAACTGATCTCAAATATATTTTTTACTTTTGGAAAAAGGTGGCTTTCATCTATAGCATTGAACCCGTGTCAGGAAGGTTTTATGTGATTTGTGCCTAGCACAGTGCTGTACCATGTGCTCTCTGATCTGAGTTTTATGGTCAGAGGCTGTGGCACCTGAGGCAGTTGGTCTGAACTCACTCCCAACTAATTTGACAGATCCCTTAGTGCTGGGATGATAAAATTCTCTCTTCAGGTGAATTGAGGTTGGACCATCGCAAGCCACGGAGGGGTATTACTTTATTATCCTGCAAATCGCCAAGTCCTGCCAGAGGACCCGTGTCTTGTTTTCTGGCTTCTTTCTATGTTTCCTATTGAAGAACGCTTAGAACTGGCCATGTTTACCTGAAGTGTTATGATAAAAAGAGTGACCTCACTTAGTTTATGCAGATACACTAAGTTTTTTTTTTTTTTTTTTTTTTTTGCGCGGTACGCGGGCCTCTCACTGCTGTGGCCTCTCCCGTTGCGGAGCACAGGCTCCGGACGCGCAGGCTCAGCGGCCATGGCTCACGGGCAGAGCCGCTCCACGGCATGTGGGATCCTCCCGGACCGGGGCACGAACCCGTGTCCCCTGCATCGGCAGGCGGACTCCCAACCACTGCGCCACCAGGGAAGCCCCCATCAGTGGCTTTTAATAAAGTTCCTCTGGATACTGGCAAACCAAGTCCAGTTTGTTCTAGTTTTGTAAATATAATTAGATGAGTACATTCTATGAAGATGACCTATAAATATCACTTGCAAATATCTATGTGGACAAAGCTTTAGGGAACTTGTGTTTAAGGAAGAATCCCCGGCTTCATGTTGTGTGTATTAAAAAGATTGACATAATGCTGTTCTGCTGTCGTTTTGAGGTTTTCGTGAAGTTGCTTAGCCTCAAACTTTCATTTCCTTTCCCATATTAGTACATCTGTCCCACAATAGCCTGATGGACCCTGAAGCATGAAATAGCCTCTCATGAACCTCCATATACATTCATGGTTCTCTGATCAGGACATTTCATATTTTGAAGGTTTGGAACCTGGAGAGGCTCTGGGGCTAGATTGCTTCCAGCTCAATCCAGCTCAAAGGTTTCTAATTTGGAAACTCTGGAAAATCGTTTACTCACTTCTAAGCCAGTGTCCGTCTGCACAAGTAGAGGCATAATGAGAAGTAAGGAGATGAGAGGTGCAGTTTTCATCCCCTTTCCTTCAAGGAAGCAGGCGTCCACCGCATTCAAGAGAGTCCAGTACCACCTTGCACATCACTTTACACCCCGAGTGTGGGAGCCCGCAGGAGCTGGTCGGAGACTCGGTAGAAATTGACCTAGGTCGGCATATCCGCTAAGATGCTTTTTTCTAGAGGTTTTGGAGATTTACATTTGTGGACAACATCCTGATTGGTTTGACTTCAGAGCTTTTATTTTATTTGAAAAAGTATTTAACCTGTTAATATAAGCAGAGGAAAGAAATCAGGTTTCGAGCAGGAGATCGATGGAAGCGTGGTTCAGTGTGTATGGTGTGTTTGAAGCAAGTTGTTGCATAATAAAAGCACAGGCCGTTTTTCATCCTCTGCAACCCTGTAGGGGCGTCAGGCTTGCCCCTTCGTGCAGGTCCTGCATGTCTGAAGCGCTTTGTGCATCCTCTGGAGCCGTTAGACTCAAAGTCGGTCTATGGGATGAACATTGTACTTAATCAAAACTGTCCTTGAGACACGCTCAACCTTCCCTAAAGATGAGTTTATGCCTGTTCTAACATACCCAGACCTCCCCCTGTGTATGTGTAACAGGTGTGCATAAATTAGTAATGTGGGAAGTGTGTGGTTGGGGTGTAGGGACTTTGTTGTATGAAAAATATGGATCTTTAAACAGTAGAACCCAACTCAGTGCAGGGAAATGAGAAGCATAAAGAACTTGCACCTGAACGTGGACCAGTAGGTCCCTGTTCTCACTTCAGACGTGCTCTGGGCACGCGTGCTCATTGCAGAGACACGGCCGGTGGAAATCAGTAGATGTTTCAGTGACTGTCGTGCTCTTGCACCCATGCATTTGTACTTTCCTCCTTGCCTCTTACTAGCTCTCTCTGTTTCTTTTCCGGGCGTAGATATTTGGATTCTGGTATTGAACTTACTGGTTTATGTTACAACTGGGACCCCACGGCGGGGTGCCCCATGAGGACGAAGGGCTGTGAATTATTCACTTCTGTATCCTCAGCTCCTCACACAGCTGAATTGGGGCTCAATAAATATTACCCAAATGTGTGTATGATGACTTCATTTTCCTATGAGCAGCCTTTGTAGATATTAATTAAAGTGTCTGCAAAGACTGCACAGTTGCCTATAGCGTAAAAGGGACATCAGCTTACCCACCAGCATTATCAGTTCCTGATCCATGGATGATACCCTGTTAATAAACAGCTTCCCGGGAATGGAAGCTCAGCTGCTGGGTCTTAGAACAATATGGGCTGTTGAATTGAACAAACATTTACTGTGTCCTTTTGTGTGCTGAGCTGATGTCAGGGTCTGCCGCCATGTTCTGTGTGTGCCCTCCACCTGCACTTGACCTCTGACCTGCTCCGTCTACCAGGACGGTCTCAGCAAAGGCAGGCACCCTGGGGAAGCCCAAAAAGGAAGGTCATAGGTAGTGGAAGGCTGAGATCTCAGCACGCTCTTTCTTCATTTTTGAGTCATCTTTTCATCTGCCCAGGACTAATTGCAGGGCATCCATTGCACAGACTTTGATTGGGTACCTACTATGTGCCACGCACTGTGCTGTCTGCTGAGAACACGTTTGACATTAATGTGTGGTCCTTGACTTCAAGGAAATCCAAAGCAATAGACGTCAATTCCAAGATCTGCTCTGTGGCAATGAAATTTATTCCTTGGAAGGGATTGCATTCATCAATAATAATAAGCACATTCTGTAGGAAAATCTCACTGCTGAGCTTGAAAAAATAAAGGTTGATCATCCATGCCAAGACCGAAGTAAATGTTAATGAGTCAGTGGGAGCAAAATGAAAAAAAATTGTTGTAATAGTAATAATGATGATAATAATAATAACAAAAATAGTAATAAAAACCTTAGTCATTTGCATTTGATGCTGTAGTTCTAAAATAGAAATTCCCTTTTGGAGTATGCGGCATGGGAAAATTAAGTTGATGAAATGACATTTAGGTTTTAGGTGTCATCTTAATAGTTTCTAAATCTGAAACGTAGCATGTGATAGAGGGTCCTCATAATGTTGCTGTTTTTGCCAGATCAATGCTGAGTTTCTAGCAAAAGCAAAGATGAAGTGAAGTTTGAGTTTACGTGTAATGTGACAGATGGAAGAACGGTGATACTAATAAGGAATGGGATTTTCCCGCCCTCCCCTTCCTGATAACCAGAGTCCTCTGACGTGTTCTAGACTGAGATGAAAAGGGCAGGGATACAGCTCTTGTTGAGTGAGCACTGATGCTCGCAGGGTGCTGTGCTGAGCGCTGTGGGAAGGACAGACAGAGGAATAGACAGAGACCACACGCACCTTAGACGTAAACCGTAGATCATCGCAGGATCACGGGCGAGCCGTGACAGGGATGTGGGCTGGGATGGGAGTAGGAAGGTCAGTTTCTTTGGGGACTCTAAGAAAGCAACTCACAGGAGGTGACCTGCAAGTAGAACCTCGAGGGCTGTGTGAGATGGTGTTAGCTGAAGAGGGAGGAAATGCATTGTTGACTCTGTGTGTGTATCTGTGTGTGTGGGCACGCGCATGAGTGTGTTCTTTCCTAAAGCACTTAACCCCCTGAGGTAGGAACAAGCTCTCAGTCCCCGAAGAAATTCCCTCAATCCCCAATCTGATGTAGGGCACAAAAGTTTGTTCAGTAGTACTTATTGGAGGGACAGGGCCGGGAAGCTTGCAGGGAGGGGGGAGGCATGTTACAACAAACTAGGAGCAGCGGCTTGAGTTGGATAAAGGATGATGCTCCTCCTTTTGAGGACCCTCTCTGGCAGGCTGATTAACACATAAGCTCCCTCCCCATAGACCTCAACTCAGCCACCTGCTCTAATTCTCTCCTGCTCATTCCAGAGTCAGAAAGCAGAGAGGTTTCTTAAAGTGGGACTTTCCTACCCTTTATATATGATTTTATTCTTGACCTTGGTTTAATTGTAATGGTAAGAGTTGCAACATTAAAAATGTATTCTAGGGCTTCCCTGGTGGCGCAGTGGTGGAGAGTCCGCCTGCCGATGCAGGGGACGCGGGTTCGTGCCCCGGTCGGGGAGGATCCCACATGCCGCGGAGCGGCTGGGCCCGTGAGCCATGGCCGCTGAGCCTGCACGTCCGGAGCCTGTGCTCCGCAACGGGAGAGGCCACAGCAGTGAGAGGCCCACGTACCGGGAAAAAAAAAAAAAAAAAAAAATGTATTCTATGTTGTGAATGCAGAGACACAACACACACATTTAACATATTTAGTACAGTACATGTGTACTGGGGTAGATCAGAGCATCTTCTTTTTCCTTTTTTTTCTTTTTTTTTAGCTATGTAAATTTCAGAAACCAAGGAGGCAGAAATTTTCTATTTGGAGAGTGTGTTTTTCCCAAAGCAAAATTGAATTTTTTTTGGAAAAGAGCTATGGGACAAGTCCTTTCAAAACACACCTGATTCAAATGATGTACACAGAGGGCATCGTAGGTATGCTTTACACCATTGAACTGCTATTGTCACTTTGTGCTTTATCTCTTTTGAATGAATTCGTTGGACCTCACTCTCCACTCAGCTAGAATTCAGAAGATCCTCGTCATCTTTAATTGTTCCTTTTGCAAAAATACAAATCAGCTCCTAAGTTTATAGAACTTGTAATTATGGCTCTTGAGAATACTTGGGTAGAATGTGAAATAAAGTACTTTTTGATTCTTAAGCCCAAAGCATATTTCTTTCCTGCTATTCTATATGCTTTTCAGTATTGAAAGCTTATATCTAGAACTTGACAATCTGAACTCTGGTAAGCATCACAAATACAGTTCAGACCAAAGTCCTTACTGATACTTTGTACACACAATCCAGTAACTCCTTAAGAAGACGTTTAACTTGGAGCAGTGCGGCATTTGGTCTGAAGAGAGGGCAACTGTGAGAAGATATGGGTGAATCAAAGTTAAACAGAGCCCCATTCCATCTTATCTTCAAATTTCCCCTGTGTTACCGCATCTAGCGTGGAGCAAAGTTACTGCCATGTGTAACTCCCATGGGGTGAGGAACAGAGTTTGCTTAAAATACATTGTGTCTGGCATGGTGGTTTGAAACTCTCCCAAAGGTAGGGTTGCAGAGGCGGAGCCCTCTGTTCTTTTCCAACGTTTGTAAAATGTGAAGCCTTTATGAGGCGGATGCTCTGGATGGGCGTATTGGGAATGCATGGCACATCCATCAATATAGTAACATCAGAGAAGCCTTGCAGGGATGCTCGGCAGAGCCCTTGCTGAAAGCTCCAAAAGGCTGAGCAAAAAAAAAAAAAAAAAAAAATATATATATATATATATATATATATATATACACACACACATACCACCATTCCATGAGAAGTGGCCAAAGGACGGGAACTATGAAATAGGGTTATTTCAGCCCCAGAGGTAGGAAGGAGTCCAGGCATAAAGGGAAAAAGCATGTTAAATTGAGAACTTACAATGGCTCTTAACTTCTTAGGAACTGTGTTACCTTTCTCTTAATTGGGGTATAATTTGCACACAGTGAAATGTTCAGTTATTAAGTGTACCTTTCAGTCAGTTAAGGTAAATGCAAAGGCTAAAGGCATCTTCCTCGTGCATCTGTCCAATCAGTTCCCTGGTGCCCAGAAGCAAGCCTTGATTCTTGATTTGATTTCTGTCACCATAGGTGGACTCTGACCCACTTTAGAATTTTGTAGAAATGGGATCATACAGTATGTACCTTTTATTTCTGGCTGTTTTTTACCCAGCATCATGCTTCTGAGAGTCATCCATATTGTTGCCTGTATCAGTAGTTGTTTTTTTTTTTTTTTCCATTGCTAATGAAAAATCCACTGTATGAATGTATCACAGTAGATTGATTCCTGGATGGAAATCTGAGCTCTTTCTAGGCTTGGGTTACTATGCATAAAGCAGCTATGGACACTGTAGTTCAGAGCTTTTTGTAGGCATACGGTTCGATTTCTTTTGTATAAATACCTAGTAATAGACTTGTTGGGTTGTAGAAAAGATTGTGTTTAACTTTTTAAACTGCAAGAGATTTCCAAAGTGACTGTACCTTTTTATACTTGACCAGCGATATTGAAGAGTTTTGGTATTCCACATCCTTTTCAACATTTGGTGGTGGTAGAGTTTTTCATTTAATCACTCTAGTGGGTGAGTTGGTATCTCATTGTGTTTTTAATTTGCATTTCCCAGGTGGAGATAATAATGAACATTTTTTCATATGCTTATTGGTCATTCGCTTATCTTCATTTATGAAGTACCTCCTCAGGTCTTTTGCCTGTCTTCTAGTGTGTTGCTATTATTATTGTTTATTAGGGATCAACGTACTTTTAGGTACTAGATACAAATCATTTTTTGGATATCTGCATTGCAGATGTTTTCTCCCATTTTGTGGCTTACCTGTTCATTCTCTCGATGGTACTTTTTGATGAACAGACGTTTTAAATTGTGATGAAATCCAATTTTTTTCTTTTATGTTTTATTCTTTTCTGTACTCTCTCTAAAAATCTTTGCTTACTTCAACATCGTGAATTATTAGTCTATACTTTGTTCTAATAGCTTTTGAAAAACTTATTTTGAAATCATTTCAGATTTACAGAGGAGTTGCAAGAGTACACTGGGTGCCTGCATACCCTTCACCCAGCTGTCCCTGATGTTAACATCTTACGTGAGCATGGTACAATGATCAAAACCAAGAAATGGGCATCAGTACAATATATTAAGTAAATTTAAGTAAAAGGTCCTTGTGGTGTTCCAGGATCCCATCCGGGACACCATGTTGCATCTAGCTGTCATGACTCCTTAGCGTTCTCTAGTTTGTGACAATTCCTCAGTCTTTCCTTATATTTTATGACCTTGACATTTTGGAGACTACTCCAGAAGTTTTGTAAATACCCCTCAATTTGGGTTTATCCGAATTTTTCTCATGATTAGGCTGAGGTTTTGGATGACTTGGGACAATGAATGCTACAGAGGTGATGTACCCTTCTCATTGTTTCCAGTAGTTTTTGTTGCTGTGGTTTTAGCTCTTCTGTTTAGGTCTATGATTGTCTCAAATTTTATTTTTGTGTATTTTCTTTTGAGAGAACCCTGCTGGGATTTTGGCTGGAATTGTTTTGAGTCTTTAGATCAGCTTGAGAAGAATTGACGTCTTAACAGTATTAAGTTTTTCAATTCATGCATTCGTGGTGCGTCTTTCCATTTATTTAGGTCATCCTTAGTTTCTCTCAGCAATGTTTTAGAGTTTTGGTATAAAGATCTGACATGTCTTTTGTTACATTTATTCCTAGGTATTTGGTATTTCTTATACTTTTATAAGTAGTACTTTTAGTGATTTGTATTGCTAATATATTGACTTTATATCCTGTGACATTGCTGAGTGCATTTGTCAGGTCTAGTAGTTTTCTTGTAGATTTATTCAGACTTATGTACACAGTATGTCATCACTGAATAAATAGGTTTTGCTTCTTCCTTTCCAATCTGTATGACTTTATTTCTCTTGCTTGTCTGGTTGCACTGGCTAAGACCTCTGTAAAATGTTGAATAGAGGTGGAAAGAGTAGACATTTTTTCTTATTCCCAACCCGAGGGGGAAACATTTAATATTTCCCTGTTTAGTGTTGTTAGCTGTAGCTGTTTGTTTCTTTGTTTTGTTTTGTTTTTTTTGGTGT
Organism: Monodon monoceros; assembly: GCF_005190385.1. Classification (NCBI taxonomy): domain Eukaryota; kingdom Metazoa; phylum Chordata; class Mammalia; order Artiodactyla; family Monodontidae; genus Monodon; species Monodon monoceros. The sequence goes on from NW_021703775.1 coordinate 6,454,520, forward strand.
CCATTACAGGCTGAGGAAGTTCTCCTCTTTCTAAATTGCTGAAAGTTTTTCACATAAATGGATGTTGTAACACAAATGGGTTATGTTTTGGACATAAATGGATGTGTCATGTGCTTTCTCAGCATCTACTGAAATGATCATATGAATTTTCCCCTTTAATTTGTTAATACAGTGAACTACATTAATTGATTTCCAACCTTTAATCCCTGGAGTAAACTCTACATGGTTATAGTATATTATCCTTCTTTGTATATTTCCAGATGGTTTGATAATATTTGGTTAAAGATGTTTTATATTGTTGTTCATGAGGGATTTTGATCTGTAATGTTCTTTCCTTATCTTTGGTTTTGATACCAAGATTATAATGACTTCATAAGATGAGTTGGGAAACACTCTCTTCCTTATTTTCTAAAAGATTGTGTGTGACAGGTATTATCTGTGAGTAATTTTTGAAAGAATTTAACACTAGAAACATTTAGTCCTAGAGTTTCGTTCTGGGAAGTTGGTTAATTACAAATTCAATTTCTTTAACAGGTACAACATTATTCAGATTTTCTATGTCCTTTTATGTCACTTCTGGTAAGTTGTACCTTTCAAGGACTTTTTCTATTTCATCCAGGTTGTCAAATTTATTGGCATAAAGTTATTAATGATACACCCTCATTAGGCTCTTAATTTTTGTGTAATTTGTAGTTATGGTCACTGTTTTATTCCTAATATTGATAATTTCTGATTTCTCTATCTTTTCTTCATCTTGATCAGTATTGCTAGGTGGTTATCAATTTTATCAATCTTTTTAAAGAACTGATTTCTGGCTTTGTTGATTCTTTTTCTGTTTGTCAGTTTTCCATTTCATTAATTTCCTCTTATTTTTTTTACTTTCTGTCTTTTGCTTCAGGTTTAATTTGGGAAACTGTATTACTTTTAACATTCTCCTTAATGGAATTACTAATTAGTAAGGAGAAAAAAGATTAATTAGTATGAAACTTTTTTAATAGGGAATACTTTTTTAATGAAAAATATTACAGTAAGTTGAACTTAATATATTATGAGCAAAGTTGACCTATTAGATGTCTACTAAAATACTCTGAACAAGCATGGCTGCCCTGGTCTTGATGGCAGCTGCCCACAGGATTGGATTAGCTCATAGACTGAACCACAACCCTTTCTAGAATTGGCAAAGCAATGCCTCCTGAAAGATATATACAAGAGGGCATACAACGGATTTTCTTCACACAATTAAATTCATTTGAAACATGAAAATTATACATCTAGTTTTAATTGATGTGTTCAACCGTGGGCATTGATCTGAGAAATATGGTAATTACACTTAAGAGATAAACATTAATAGTTTTATGCTCATGAATCATCCATAAAAGGATTAGGTGCCCCCAGTGTTTTTCATCCATGTCCTTTATGGGGAAGTACATTAACAGTGGAGGGAAATGATTCTAGACGACCACTAAGAATGAATGATTATTATCTATATTCATAAAAATCAGATGGTAGCTTAAGGTATACCATAAAGCAATAACAATAATGGTTAGGATTAATAACACTTCCTGCTTCTCAAAGCATGGTGACCAGGCTTTTTCATGCCCCAGATGAAAAGTACCTTTTTTTTTTTTTTTTTTTTTTTTTTTTTTGCGGTACGCGGGCCTCTCACTGTCATGGTCTCTCCCGTTGCGGAGCACAGGCTCCGGACGCGCAGGCTCAGCCGCCATGGCTCACGGACCCAGCCGCTCCGCGGCATGTGGGATCTTCCCGGAAGCCCAAAAGTA